>NW_009191412.1:356-1247 GCF_000690835.1 Fulmarus glacialis | reverse complement strand
GATGTGTCGGGTGGGAGCAGCCCCATGAAGTCCCCCAGGCTGCCCTGGAGCAAGCGTCCCTTCCCGTGCCCTGCAAACATGCCTTCAGGGGGAGGGAAGGAAGACGGTTGACTCGATCCCTTCCTCAACCCAAATTTCGGCCTCTTGGGAGCCATGCTGAGCTTCCCGTGAGGGCCCTGCAGCAGCGCTTGCTCCGCAGCTCGCACTTGCTTGGAGGCGTTACCTTTTTGCAAGCTTTCCCGGCCGGCAAACGCTGCCGTGGGGTTTGCTGCTGTCTCCTTCCCCGCAGCAGCGCTGAGCAGTCCCCGGGGTGCCGAGCCCTGCGGAGCAGCCCTGGCGATCGGACCACCTCCCCCAGGCAGCAGACTGCCCTCTCGCTGCGTGCTTCTGGCCCCAGCCGGTGACCCGCCGGGAGGCTGGGAAGCACAAACCAGGATTACAAAGCAGCAGCTGGAGGGAAATGCCACCGAGCCCCAGCCGGCCTTGGGCATTAAAATGCAGCGGTTTTCATCCCCTGGTATCCTCCCCGCGGCGCCTTTGCTCATAGCAAACCCTTCTGCTGCCGAACAGCAATCCCACACAAATCCTTTGGTATAAAGCCGCTTCCCGCAGGGGTTTTGATCAACACTGGACGAAGCCCGATGATGCCTGCTCTGGTTCCCAGTGCGTCCCAGCACCATACCCCTCCATATTTTCATCTGCCTTCAGGGAGATGCTCTTGCAGCGGTAAGCAGAGGGCGCGAACGTGGCTCTGCGCTCCCAGCCAGGCTTGCAAACCGGCTCTTGGTCCCAATTTAACCTCCTCCTCCTTCCCACAACCGGGTAAACAGAAAAGCTATTTTCTCCTTCACCTCTAGCCCGGCTCCCTGGGCTCCGGCTGCCAGGCGGCGG
>NW_009191412.1:0-338 GCF_000690835.1 Fulmarus glacialis | reverse complement strand
CCCCCCTCCCCTGCCAGCGTGTCACGACCGCGTGGCTGCAGACGGAGGAGAAGCTATTTCCCACCCATCTCTCCGGTGCTTTGTACCGTCTGCAGCGGGAACCCGCGGGGCTCGGCCGGTCGCTCAAGGCCCTGGCTGAATACGCAGCATCCTTTGCAAGTATAAAATGGGAAACGAGGAGCGCCGGATCAAGGGCTTTTTTTCGCTGCCCCCCGAGCCATGCAGCCAGGGCACTTCTCTGTGGCATTGCTGTTTTTGTTCATCCCCCTTCGCTTTTTTCAGTGTCTTTTGATGGGTGTTAAAAGCAGCCTGGCCTCAGAAGACATGCTGCATGTAGC
>NW_009191411.1:399-4128 GCF_000690835.1 Fulmarus glacialis | reverse complement strand
ATTTGTCAAAGGCAGCCGTGGCCGTGGCCCCAGGCAAAGTGCTGATCACAGCACAGCACCCTCTGAACTGACCCGGGCATTTAGCCTTTTCTGAGAAATATTTACAGAAAGGTCAGCAAATGCTTTGTGACAAGACGCTAGCACATCCCTAACCCACTCCTTTCTCACTCCCTACCTCGCCCCACGTGCCAGGCGCAGAGCAAACCGGGACCGGAGGTCCCTCACGCCGATGTTTCTCCCTTCACATCGCACAAACGCCGCTACGAGCCCCAGCGCCTGCACGGGCGGGGACGTGTTTCTGTCCGTAACTCCATCTGTTTCCAGAGGATGCTTTTGCATCAGCCAAATGATTTTCCTCGTGCCCCCACGACATCGGGGTTGTGCTGTGTGAAGAAAAGCCCTCCTCGCTGCGCTCTGCTTGTCCTGACCACAGCCTCTGTTGCCCTAGTCCCCATCTCCGCTTCACCACCACCTCTCAGAGTCAAGATTTGGGAGCTATGGTTGAAAAGGAACAAACAGGACCTGTTACTGCAGAATGCTGGCGAGGAGGAGGACGCTGCAGCGGGGTTACAAGCAGGATGGCTCCGCGCACTGCACCATGGCAGCACCAGCTGCCTTCTCCTGATGGCACCAGGTACCCCAGGCTCCGGAGCCAACTGCACTTCCCCATCCTATTGCCAATGATTTCTTCCACCAAACACGCTTTTGCTGTGCTCACTACAGCTGTGTCCAGACAACCTCAGCTACCGGGCGCTTGCTGACCCACCTGCTGGCTCTGTCTTTGCTTCCCTGTCCCACAGTCACCAGTGTTAGCTGCCCGTCCTGGCAGCAGCCAGTTACTGCCCGTGGTGAGGCAGACAGACAGACAGAGCAGCAGCAGGAACCAATCACTCTAAACAGATTTACCAGCTAGAAAGTTCCTTGCAAGAAAATAGAGCAGTGAGGGGCACATGGTCCTGCGGAAGAAACAGGCTTACCGTCCCTGAGCCCTCCCTGCCCTGAAATGGCCCGGGTTTCTAAGCAGATCAGAGTAAAAACCTCCTATAGCTGGGTAATTCTGCCTCTTTCCGATAAGCCAGTAACCCCATTAATAGAGAGTCTGGCATGGAGGGAGCTGTGCTGGGAAAGCGCTGCACCTCAACATACACGGCAGATTAAAAAGGACTTAATCACAGTGCAGCCACAAAATGCACTACATGGCATTATTCCTCTGAAATAAAATTTTATATACAGCCTATCTGAGAGCAGCACAAAATAAATACTTTAAAATCTATGATTACTGTAGGGTTTTTTTTTAATTTTCTATTGGTGGCTGAGTTCTGCTCTTGCTCCAAAGGATTAGAGGGATAATTCCATTACAATTTAGTAACAAGATTAAAAGAGCCAGTTATCCATTTATGGGGGTCTATGGAAACGAGCAGTGGCTTCTGGAGGTCTCAGGCTCTGGGTAGGTGTATCACTCACATCACAGACACATCCAAATCAGGTTAAGGCACAGGCAGGACATGCCCAAGGTGAAAAGGTCTCCGGAGCCACCTATCCTGGCTTTACCATGAGTAGTGTTCGGGGGTTCACAGGGCGAAAGGACGCAGATGGGGAGACTTTCTAGTTTGAACAGTCATGGACTGGAGGAGAAAGGAAGGAAGAGCAAGAAGGAGTCTTCTAGAAACAGAACCATTCAAGCAACTGCCCCAGGACCGAAGCACCAGTGCCACAAATGTCAGTGCTGAGGAACCGTTTTGCACAACCACCGATACCAGGGTCCCCAGGGCAGGAGGAGCCATCTCCAGCACGAGAGGTGGAGGAGACCCAGCGCCGACCCACGGGGCAGCTTCTCCCGGGGCCAGAGCGCGTCCCCAAGAGGAAAAGGGCAGCGGGGTGCTGGGGGGGCTGTGGCGGAGGTTGCCGGATCCTTTCCGCTGTGCAGAGCATGTGAGAAAGACGTATCGGCCAGAGTCCTGGAGAGTGCTAAGATTTGGTACACCAGGATCTTGGCATCTTTCCTATCTCCACAGCTGGAAGAGGAATTTGTGACAGCTTCCATGGCAAATTTAGTTTCTTCCTATTTAGAAGCAAATTCCTAAATTCTTGAACATTATTTTTCTCCAAGTTCTCTGTGATTTTCAGCATTGGCGAAGCCTTGGCTCTACAGGACAGGAGAGCCTGATCTGCTGGGGCAGTGAGTTATGGAGGACACGTTGTTTGTTTCTCATTCCTCCTACCTCACATAGGTAACAACAAGGACACAGCATTATGATTATGCATCTGAGTGTCAACTTCACACTGATGATCTGTTATGCAGTTACGAGGATATTTGAGCATTTGAATTTAAAAAGCGCTTTTCAGGAGCATTCCTAAATTTCACTTGCAAGGATATTGGCTGAAAATGACCACAGCAGAATATGCAAACACAGGTGATGTGGAGGAAGGGAGTTATTTAGCTGTTCTAATGAGTACATGTGGGAAAGCATTTGCAGCACTGGTCCAGCTCTGCCCTGCAGATTGGAAATCCCACTGTCTGAAACTCCCTCGCAAAAAAATAACGTACCTGTCAAGCTACATATGTGGAACTGGCATGAAACATTCAGGGTTAGAAACTAGCCATTGCTGGCATTGTTCTGTGTATCCTCTATACTGATTAACTGATTAATTGATATTTAATTGATTGCACTGTCAGAGCAGGACTTTAGCATGTGCTGATTGTCTCGCTGACTGTTACTAACAAGTCTGAAGAGCATTTAGTATAAACCCATAGGAACTGTGCATGCAAAAGGAGCAGAAAGTGCTTTGGTGGCAACAAAGACCTGAGTTCATGGAGCACGGTCAGTGAGCAATGTAATCATTCGCCCACAGAAAGGTCTTTCTCCTTGCTTCTAAAATAATTGTTTAGAGAAATTTAAATTTATCTGATTAGGTGGGGTAAGAAGTGTCCTCAGTTTGATTGCCCCAGCACGTGCTGTGCTCTGCTCTCTACTCGGAAAGTGCCTTTGAAGCATTTGTGCCATTTTTGCCCTGTCCTGTTTGTTCCCAGGAGGTGCATTATCCCAGTGCTGCCAGAGCGGGCAGCGGCTCCCTGCAGCCCTGCCGTGGGTGGACTGGTGCAGGCCGAGGATCCGTCCCCGTGCCATGCGGAGCAGCAGCCCGGTGAGAAGAGGCAGGTTTGGAGGAGCAGCCAGGACGGGGCTCTGCCTTCCCCTCCAGCCTCGAGCGGGGAGGGCAGGATCCAGCCCGCGTGCCTGGTGGGCGAGCTCCATCCCCTGACGAATGGTCCTATGCATGTATAGCACTTCTGCTGCTGTTTGTCAAGAGCTTCTTTAAAGGCCTCTCACTCTGCAGAGTTACAGCCTGTAGCAATCTGTCCTTTTCTCCTCAAACAAACCCTTTATAGGCTTGTTCTTGTGAAATTTATGGGTTGTTGGGTGAAACATTAGGAAACATTACATCAAAAATGTAGAATGCTTTTCCCAGCCTGAACCAAGGTCTGTGGCAAGTGCTGGCTGCTGAGATATGGCTCTGACAAGCCTTTTCTTCACAGCGACTGGGGTTTCTAAGTAATAACAGCCAGCACTGGGAGCCCCTCCGCTGGGACAGGGGCTGGTTCACCTGCGCGCCCCTTCAACCAGTGTCAGGGCGAGGGACCGGGTTATCCCATCAGAACTGTAAAGATGCAGAATACACCACGGACCAGTCTGGTTTTTAAAAGATGCATATTTAGGTGTGCTGGTGAAC
>NW_009191411.1:0-380 GCF_000690835.1 Fulmarus glacialis | reverse complement strand
CTGAAGAGCAGCTCTAAATGAAGTACGAGAATTTGAAAGGACCAATAGGTTTTCAGAAGAGCCACCAGACAACTGTAACAACGTTGTCTTGCTGTATTAGTTTAAT
This sequence comes from Fulmarus glacialis, assembly GCF_000690835.1. Lineage (NCBI taxonomy): Eukaryota > Metazoa > Chordata > Aves > Procellariiformes > Procellariidae > Fulmarus > Fulmarus glacialis. The sequence continues at coordinate 274 of NW_009191411.1, read as the reverse complement.
GTCCACTTGAATCACTGACCTTAAGGTCTGAAAAGGACTAAATCTAGAAACAGATGATTTTTTCCATGCAACATGACAGAGGGGCTGTGGTCGCTTCTAAATGCAATTTTACGTTCACTTATGGAAATGCATTGTTCCTTGGCTACTTTAAAAAAGAAACCAATATATGTTCTCTTGAAAGGGGTTAGACCTCAATGATTTTGAAGCCATTGTGTGCCGCAGCGGCGGCGGGAGCGGCAGCGCCGAACCAATGCTACCCCCTGGTGACCAGAGC
>NW_009191410.1:582-788 GCF_000690835.1 Fulmarus glacialis | reverse complement strand
TTCGATCTTAGCAGCCTGGTCCACCTACTTTTACAACCAGATTTTCTACCCAGGCAGCAATATCTTGCCACAATGCGGCAGCCCAGATGGGTTTACCTCTGCGCTGGCAGTTGTTCTGCTTCCACTGCTGCAACCACCCCCACAGGGCATTTGCCACCATCCATGAGTCAGTGTAGAGATAAAATACTGGCCATTTTTCTCCTTCA
>NW_009191410.1:0-276 GCF_000690835.1 Fulmarus glacialis | reverse complement strand
GTGATCAGTGCGACCCACTTACTCCATGTAGCATCGGTTGCATGATGTGTAGAGGAGACCTTCCCTTTGACCATCCAGCCCAGCACCGGCAGTCGGGGTGCCAGGAGGAGCTGTGCTTCAGTACCAACCACTTCCGAAGCAGCCGAAACCAGGACACCCTCAGTTCGTAAGTGTTAATGATCAGTTAATGATTAGTGCTGCTAAAGCTGTGAATGAACCCAGACTGCTGCTGGGCACCTCCACCCCCACACTCGGGGCCGCGGGGCCGGGGCGGGG
>NW_009191409.1:1323-1652 GCF_000690835.1 Fulmarus glacialis | reverse complement strand
AGTTTGGAGTATTTTTTTGTTCCTTATGAATTTTTTTCCCCACCCTACTCATTATCATTTTTGTTAATTAGATTGTGATGGGGAATGGTCTCTATTCAGAAGAAAAAACCTCTGAGAGATGTTTTTACAAGTGCGTGTGCGTTTTGGGGCTGGGGGGGGAGCAAAGATGTTTGAAAGAAATCATTTTAAAAATAATTTCTTCATAAAGCTCTTTAAAAAGAAAAACCCAGGTCCCCTTCCCCCACCACGGCCACCTCCCCTCAGCCCCCCCTAATTAAACGATTTGAATTTTCACGTTAACCGCTTGGTGCTTCCTCGGCGCCTCAGAT
>NW_009191409.1:694-1278 GCF_000690835.1 Fulmarus glacialis | reverse complement strand
CCTTTTAAACGCCGCCCCGATTAAAATCAGAGAGATTTTTTCCTTCATCAAAATCTAACATCCTTGAAAAATTAATTTGATGCCTCTTGTTATCAATTAATTGAATCTCGTTGGGAGAGAGGCTTGTACGGCGGGTGGTTGGAGCTGGCCCTTCTGTTCTTAGTTGCTTTCCCCCCTCTCTTCTCCCTTCTGCTGCTGCTTCCAAACACTGTGACATTATAAAACTCTGCCTTTTTTTTTTTATATATATTATTTTTACTCATCTCATAAAATAAAATAAATGAATAAAACTTGGTCTCTCTTCCCATCCTCCTCCCCCATTCCCTTGAGTTCCTCTTGTATGAAAGACCCTTTTTTTCCTTCCTTTCTCTCATCCCTCTTTCCTATAACTTCCGAGCAGAGGAGAGAAAGTAAGTTGGGGCTTTAGCAATTTCTCGGCGTAGCAAAGCGGCCAGGGTCCGTCTTTCTTCCTTTCTTTAATGGGGGATATTGGATATTTCATTTGAATCTCCCTCTTTTCATTTAAAAGTGCACAGCTCCTTCTTTTAAAGCCGCTCTATTCTCCTCCTCTGTCTCGGCACGCG
>NW_009191409.1:0-588 GCF_000690835.1 Fulmarus glacialis | reverse complement strand
AATCTTCATCCCTTTATTTTTTTTCCTTCCCACCTCTTTAAACAAAAAAAAAAAAGAGAGAGAGGAAAAGTTATAAAATTTAAAGAACTGGGTCATTCAGGAAGTTATTGAAATAACTTAAAAAATAGGCGTTCGCTTCACTTTTACTCTCCTTGGAGTGAATCTCCCTGGTTACTTTTAGATCCAGACTCGTCCCTCGTGCCTTGTTTATTTATGTCCCGTCGTGAATTTGGGGCTGGAGGTTTTGGGGGAGTTTGGCGATAACTCGAGTGGGTGCCGAGGGCGTCCCCGCTCGGGGATGGGTTTTGTTTTCCCCGAGGAATGAATCCGTGCCGGACACTCGTGGGATGCTGAGTAGGGGATGTAGGTGGGAGTTTTCTCTGTGGGCTCCCCACGGCTGGTGGGGGACGGATCCCCCTGATCCGGTGCTCTGGGCAAGGGGTGATTTGGTGGCACGGCCAGCGGTGCAGGCGTCCCCCGCCCCCCGTGCCACGCGCTGTCCCGTCCATCCCGTCGCGGCGAGGGGGTTTTGTGCCAAGCGGGATTTGGGGTCCTACAGGTGAGAGATGCCGCTGCTTGTTCCCAGCC
>NW_009191408.1:349-572 GCF_000690835.1 Fulmarus glacialis | reverse complement strand
TTTTACACACAAGAGCCCACCCCCAATTTTTCCCCGTTCCCAGTGGGTGCTGGGGCTGCAGCTGGGGCACACGGCAGCGCCTTGCCACGAAGAGATCGCCCGCAGGGCTTTGCTGCCCGCGGGGGTGGGCAGGGTGCAGCCAGCGCTGCCTGCAGGGACTTTGTTCCGCAAGAGGGGATCAGCACGGAGTTATGGCAGACGCTTTGGCAATGCGGTGGGCGCC
>NW_009191408.1:0-263 GCF_000690835.1 Fulmarus glacialis | reverse complement strand
GGTAGCCAGCCACGCCCGCCTGCAGCAAGCCGGAGGGGTGTGCAGGATCGGGCCCAAGTAATGGTGGCGGAAATGCGACTTGTACAGCGGGGGCTGGACGTGCGATGGCAGCAATGAGCCGTGGCCAAGGAGACACGACACCGCTGCGGCTTAGCACGGCTCGCCATTGTTTTATGCAAAAAAAATCAAAGTTTGAGCTTATTTCATTCCAAACTTATCCCCGCGCTGGCTGTGAGATGGGGAGATTTCCGGCTGATTTTTCC
>NW_009191407.1:0-28380 GCF_000690835.1 Fulmarus glacialis | reverse complement strand
ATTACATATTATATTATATCTATTTATAATATAGGCACATATAGATCTATATGTAACTATATATAGGTCTAGATATATTGTATATATGTATATCACCTCCCTCTATATAATTTTAGACCAATTTCAAGACATTTTTATCTGTTGTATCAACTGTTAATATGTTTCACTATTTCTTCCAGCCACTGGAAGGACTCAACAAGACCCTGCCACCATCCTCAGCAGTGAAGGCTGGCAAACCTGAGTAAACCCGCTATACTGGCTTACATCTAAATTGCTGCATGTGTTAGACTATCCCAATGTTCAAAGAGACTTTTAGTTGAAATTTACGTATCACAGAAGGAATACAGTCGGTCAGACAAGAACCACTCAATTTTCCAGCAGGCACATTTAGATTTGACAGTGGTCTAATCCTTCTAAGAAGGTACATACCTCTAATATATTTTAGAGTCCATAGGAGCCTAAAGATTTGTGGGTCTTATTCAGATTTTCATTTGAGTTAAGCAGGGAAATTAACTAAGATTTCCAAGCAAAATTTAAACTTTTATTTTTAAGTCCATTACTGGAAGATATTTCTTCCATATTTATTTAATATTTATACTGCAAAACCACTTATGAAATGTGCAGATATAGAAAAAATGACAGCTGATGAGTTAAGTAGGAGGTCTGCCCTGGAGTCACCTAGGATAAGAATAGAACGTATGAAATTCCCAACCAATCAAAAGCACCATACACCATGTTCAGCACCACTTAATGAAGTTTCCAGCAGTAGAAGACTGCAGCAACAGAGAGAAGTGTATTAATTTTGCTGTCACCCACCTGCACTATGAAAGCAAAAGCCTCCTTTGTAACTGCAGAGCGCCAAAGTCAGCATGATTACATTTCAAGTAGACTCATAACCAGCCTGTTGATCTCTATCATGCACAGAATTAGACAGCAATGTTCTTTTTATAAAGTGCAAGCACATTCCCTTACCAGAAGGAGCTAGGAAAGCTGTGTTGCAGTACGAGATGTGCTTCAGAAGCAACCTATTCCAGCTAAGTGGGAAAAAAAAAAAGAAAAAAAAAAGGAAAAAAAAAAAAGAAGGGAAAAAAAAGAAAAAAAAAAAAAAAAAAAAAAAAAAAAAAAAAAATTTTAAAAAAAAAAGAGGGGATGATGGATTTGGAATCATTGGCCAGAAGAAAAGAGACTGCAGCAGAGGCAGAAGAAAGCTAGAAGAAGAAAACTTAGCTATGCTGGTGAGGTACAACTAGAAATATGTAGATTTACGATCGGTGGTTTATGCAGAGAATATAATTTTCAAGTTTTGACATGGGCTCAGTGAAACCCCAAAAGCTTTTCCTCCCCTCTTTCTTTAAATTTTCCTAAGTGAGAGGAAACATTCTTCATTTAAACAATGTGGGGAAACATTGAATAAGCCAGACAAATGAAATCTAATTGATATTTGAGTCCGTCAGTGATAAGGACTACAGAAAACACGGGAGGGAGGGAAGGAAGGGGCAGGCGGAGAGAGGGGAAGGAATTGTGCGCGGAGAAAACACAAAGAAATTCTAGAGGGAACCCTTTCACAGAGTTGCATCATCCAACATCAACACAACCCTACACACTTCATGTAAATATAATCTCACCTAAGTTCAGCTCTGAAACCAGAGCCAACTTTTCAACTCCTCAGGCACCTGCTTACAAGGCAAAAAAGCCAACTGGCAGCTGGCTTCGTCGCCCTGTGGTTTCCATGTGAAGGGGAGGAGGACGAGTATGAGTTGTCAGGATAAATGAAGCACTACTCCCTCATGACAGTCTTTGCTGAATGTATTTGGACTCATTTTATTAGTTTCTCTCTCTTTTTAATTCTAATTTTCTGTTGCATAGTATTATGCTCTGAGGAGACCCGGGAATGGAAAGTTCTCCAGGTGCTTGGCCAGCATCGGTGGAACGTGCCACCCACCCCAGTATCACACCCCGAGCTGGCAGGGCTCGCCATGGACGGCTCTAGCCAGCTGACCGAGAGTGCCTCCCAGGCTGGAAGCCTTTTTTCAAGCAGGGAACGAAGGGAGCTGATTGCTTTCCAATTCAGATTCCCAGCCTTGGCACGCACAGCCCATGGTCTTTCCACAGATGCTCCCAGATGTAGCTGATATTATCACTACAAGCAAGAAGACTCAATGCACTGAAATCTTTTCCTAGCCACTTCTCTTCATCTTGTTAGTGAGAATTTTTCAATTCATAAACCACAAATAAGAGAAGCTAAAGAGGGATGCATTAGATGGAAACAAGGATAAGCGGAAAAGAGAAACACGGGGAAAGAACAAGAAGTGGTCACATTTCTAAAACAGAAGGTGAAATAACCAGAGAGGTATCAAGTAAGAACAAATGTCAGGCAAAGACAGAAATTGGTGGGACCTTTGCATAACAGCTGGAGATATGAAAGTTTTAAGAGGCATCTGGAAGAGAAAATGCTCTGAGGGAGAGGAAGGAAGAATTAAATTAGTGAAGTGAGAAGAAAAAATCTAATGAAGGATTACAAATGCCAGACGTGAAAGGGCATGTAAAGCTGCATGAAACCTGCATGTAAAGCTAAAGCCAGGTTTTGGATGTCTCTATGAATACCCATAAGAAGTGAAGATACTGTGTGCAGACTCATTGTCTTTTGCCCCCAACTGCAGCAGCAAACTGAAAATAGCAGATGGGCACAGACACTGAGAAAGACTAGCATTGCTACTGGCTATAATTGATTACTTCAAAGTGATGGGCTAATGATAAAACCCTGCTGGGAGCCCAGAATTGGAGATATTCAGGAGGGGAGAGAGATCTACTGAAGGACTGTTTACAGGGAATTTGGAATATTTTTAAATAGATGGGGTTTGCCCTACAATTTTAATATATCTGCTCTCATGCCAAAGTATAAACATAATTATTTCAGTGGCATCAGTGGAGTGACTCTTAATCTTCTACACAGCAGATCAAACTCTATTACAGTTAAGCATGGTTAGCCCAGTGCTGCAGTCCTCTAAAACTGTATTTCATTTTCCAACACAAAAATACACTTCAGCTATCACATACAATTGTGCTGAGGGAGATGTTTATAAATTCACCTGCAGTAAAACATTTACACACATGGAAGGCAGAGATAAAAAATATTATAACTGGCTATCAGGAAAATTCATCCCTGAACGTGAAGTAAATCTGGCTTACTTCAAGAAGCAAGTGAAGGACAACAGCTTTGTCTTCCAGTTAGTTTCAAGTGCAAAGAGACAGTCATCATTTGGGGAAGAGTGCCAGCCCTGATGCTACGGTATCAGCGTTAGCCTGTCACTCCTGATGGAATATAACCAGGTTAAAAGTACAAGCTATGTTCTGAGTAATTCTCAGCACATATAATACAAACCTCTCCTCATCCAAGCACTGTGTAACCTTGTAGTACAAAGAAACCTTGAAAGAAGAATCTAGCCATTATGTATTGTTAGATTAAAGTGTTCAGGACAGATAAGAAATGTGACAACCCCGCCTCTAAGTCCTGGGATGTAGTACGTTCAAGAGCTTTGCAGAAAGACCTCGGTGAAGAAGGACCTGTCAGGCTCCAGCAGAAGTGGGTGCAGAGCACCGCTAATTAGTTTGACTGACTGCAGGCTTGACTACCATTCTGGGGGTGACTCGCGTTCCCTGAAGGGTCATGGTATAGCAAACCCTTACGCTTCTGCGATGTTTGGACAGAGCATAGCAACAATTAAGTGCATTACTATTCAATGCATAACTGTATTCTGCAAAGGGCATAAGTTTATGCAAACTGGATTTCTTCACTAAGTGACCAACAGCGTGCTTGAAGGCTCACTCAGGGTTCCCTTGCTCTGCCTCTCTCTGGGGCAAACTCTCTGTTTCTTCAGTTCACAATTTGTATCATGACATCTGTTTATTTCAGAAAGAACCCCAGAAATTTCTTTGCTGTTATAAGGCAGAGGCCACGGATCCTAGGGGTTTATTTGAAATGTAGTTAAAATACAGCACGTCTTGCTATCGTACAATAAGCGTGGCTTAAGTGTAATTTGTTCACATTTCTACAATAAACTTACTATAACTTTGCCAGGCATCATATTCATTACTTCATGCCTTTAAACACGAGCCAAGTGGGGCTCGTATAAAGGAATTTTTATCTTATTTTTTATTCCAATGTACAAAATGGAATTCACCAATTCATGTGCACTACAACTATTTTTAACTAACTGAAATCATCTTTGCTTGGACAATTCTCCGTATACAGGTGTCCTCCATAATCCCTAAGTGCTATTAATAACTACATCTGCAAAACCTTCTGTTGAAAACCCAACATATCTTCATTGGTATGAGCAAGAAAACGACTTGCAGTAGATTATTTCACAGCTGGAGCAAGACAGGCATCGGACACAAGATCATGACCTATACTCTCAAAATTCAAGCCTTGATCTTCTCCCCAGATCTTGTGGTAACTTCATAACTCACTGACACTGTCTGGCAGCCATCTAGTTTGTAAGAGAGTTAAGATTTGCCAAGTCATTCCAGCTGAGATCTTCAAAGAAGCCAATGGGACAAGCACCCAGCTGTCATTCAAAACTGGGAAGTCTGGAGAAGCCATCTTCTCTTTTTTCATCAGCATATGTGAAAGCTTTCTCCTTGGACAAGCTCCATTTCAATCTGCTTGCCACAGAAGCAGAAAAAACTTGATTTTGTAACATGAAGTGTTTAGATAAAAGACATGAAAGTATTGTTAAACAAAGAAAATGAGACCGCAAGGCCTCACTAGGATAATGAAAATCATACAAGGACTTTCTCCTCTTGGCCTCCTTTTCCATTCCTATTTTTCAATCTCTACAGGAGTCAGTGGGAGTTTTATCCTCACGAACCCTTTACGCTGTTGTCTTCACAATGACTGTCTGCCTCGTCATTTTTGTTTTCATTGTTTATAACGGGAGAATCCTACGCTATTCCTCTCAATTACATTTTAAAAATGAAATGTAAACATGAACATTCTGCTCTTATTTTGGGCAAAAAGAAAGCTTTGTTGGGTTGTAGGTGGCTGAATGAAAAAGACAGAGAAGGTAGGGAAAAAAAGAGGAGCGACAGGGAATGAAAAGAACAAAAATGTAAATAAAAAAACCTGGAAAACCTAAACGAGCCATCTTTCACGCTGTGCTGGTTTTGGCTGATGAGCAATACAGGTTTAATTCCTCTTGCTCATGTGGTAAAACCAAAAAGTATGTATCACATTATGTGAGAATGTTTTTTTCCAAATTTTTATCTGTGCCTTGGGAGCTCCTGCAGACATTAATTAGTTCCTTCTGCCCTCCTGAAAGGGCTTCAGATCTGGCATTATCACTATATATTTTCTTGGAAGTGAGGCTCCTACAGTGTATTACCCAAGTTTTAAAAATAATGAAGCCTTTTTCTAAGCATTGTTTAGTATGATTTCAAGATAACAAAACCGCTTTATGAAAGCACATCCTCACTGAATAGGTTGAATTGTTAATTTTAATGATTCTGTTTTCTGGCCACAGACAGGTTTACATGTTAAATACTGTCCAGACTCAGATGAATTTTAAAAAACACATGCTTTAAACAAAAAACAACCCTGAAGCATCCACAACTGTGGTTTTGACACAGTTGCAAGATCCTGTAGAAAGCTAATTCATTCCATAGCCCAGCAGAGGAAAGACCCTCCAAACCCTGGCCAAGGATTTGCTAGAGAAAAGTGAGGAAACACAAGGCTTTGAACCATTTGTTTGGATAATTCCTCTATCCCGAGGTTCACGCACTAACCCTGACCCATGCTATTATACACTTGAGAGCAGCACACTAAAGCAAGCCAAAGGGATCCAGAGGGAGGGATGGAGGGCAGGGAATAACTAAGTGGGATGATATATGTAAGAGCATTTTTAACAGATGGTTGTACGTTAGTCTCTTTACATTGCACACATTTCTGAACACAGCCCTCACACTCCTGTGTGACTGAGCAGCACCTCATGTGCCTGGGCACTAGAACACAATAAATCAGTACAATTACTTGGGCAGACAAATAACTTGTAGACAATTGACTGGCACTGGTGGATCAGAGAGCGTCAGAACAGAGCTAGTTATGCTGCAGAGTTGCTCACATGCTGCAACACTAAGCATGTGTTAGTAGGAGCATCTCGCACCCTAAAAAGAGAACTAAAACTCACACAGTTTACCCATCTAATGCCTTTGCTTCTCTTTACATCTAGTAATAAGGAAGTGGCATTTGGGCAGAAAAAAATCTGCACAGCAGGTCACCTTTTGCAGTGGCGCAGGCTAGCAATGACCACAGGGATCTCAGGCACATCACAAGGAAAACAGTCTACCAGACAGTGGGAGAAGCTTCTCCCACAGAGGACAGAAATTGCCCATTTAGTGTCGGGAGTTTTTGCAGCAAAAGCAAATTCAAAGCCAAGTGGAGAGAAAACAGTATCAGCAAAGCATACTGAATTGCACGTTTATCTTTGCAAATATCAACTTATTTTGTTAACTTTTTTTTTTTTTAAAGACAATAAAAACCTGCCCTTGGCTGCTGATGAATGTGAAGGATGTCTCAAATGCATTAAGTGGCCAGAGAATGATGCAGATATCTTAAAATGTAATAAAGTTTTTGGCGGGTCTATTGATCTCATGGAATTTTAATACTTACATTGTTTTGTCATTTTGGAAATCTAACAAGCGTTTCTTCACCCAGCCACACTAGTGGCTAAGGGTTCTCTGGCTTGCAGTTTGTGTTGTTATTGTAAAATGAGGCTCTGAGCTACTGCTCTCCCAGGACTATACATCTTTACTGCCAACATTTCATACTATTTGGCCAGACAGTAATTCTTCACTTGCCTTCCTTAAAGCAGTCCTGTCCCATATTTTTTTGGCAGAAACTAGTCAGTCTTTTCTGGTTTGCTGAGGTCTTCTGTCCTTTCTCTCTCCCTAGTCTCACAAGTAAACAACACAAAAAGCTGATAACATGTTCTGTTGTTGTAGCATTCATTACTTTCTGTGCCAAAGCCCTTGCATTTTAAAATATTTGCTATATTGGAATACTGGATTAAGAGAGCTAGAGAATTAAAATCTGCTACCCTTGCCACGGAAAAAATAAAAGGCAGTGAGTGACTAGGGAGTGCAGGTAATAGATTCCACTTTGAAAACACACAGTGTTGAATTTTTACTCATTACTTTTGTCCTCTTAATATTTTTAAAAGAATACTAACTATAAACATTATGCAAAAGTAGGTGCAAAAGTATTCAGGACAATATTATATTTTTGCATCTCATGGGTACTTTTGAAATGGAAACAGAGAACACTTGTATTTTTAAGGAGAGAAAGTATATTTTTGGTAAGTTGCTACAAAGACAAAGTATGCTTGCACTTTTCACAGTTACTTTGTGTTTATGATAATCATCACAACTCAATCAGGGTCAGCTCTGGAACTTAAACTTCAGTCTAACTAGTTGTAGACAGTTGCTTAATGTAGACCAAAGTCTGATGACTCCTAACATTTTCACAACCACATTAATTAACCATCTTTTAATTAGTATAGAGGGTCAACTCAACTCATAGCAGTTACTTAATACAAACTGTGGCAGGCACACAGTAAGTATGTACAGTACGCTACCGTAACACAGAACAGTAATAACAGACTTGTGCTGTTCCCATTACAGCTCAAGATTTTGCCATGCAATGATTTTCATTTAACAGGTAGTCAAAGAGAACTTGGTGTACATAGGTTGTTTCCAATAACTAAAAATGTTTAATCATTCCCATGATACCAAGAGAGGTTTTATTAATCTCTTCTGGGCTGTTCAGCTTTTCAAACATAACCAATTTTCCAACTTGCGCATTTTTTAAAGACTTCATCCTCTAGCAAACTTAACCTCTATGAAAATTAAACATATTACTTGGAAAAAAGGGAATTCAGTTTGACATAGGACAGTTTGACATTGCTGCAGTTAGCTGTGCAACAAATCTTTTTCAGATCAAGTGTTCTTGATTATTAACATGTAGTGACAAAGCAGTCTATAATTGCCATGAAGTACCATCCATCCAAGGCACAACAAAAATCTTTCAATTGCTTCCAAAGCGCTTTCACTCTTTCTCTTTCCTTCCCTCCTTCTTTCTTTCCTTCCTTCCTTCCTTCTTTCTCTCCATCCCTCTTTCTTTCCTTCCCTCCTTTATTTCTTTCAATAATTTTCCTGGTAGTCTTCTACATGCATGGCAAAATCTTCCAGCATTTGTCTCACTTGGCAGCTTAAAGGACATGGTTATCTATCAAATTCTACTAGCTACTCAGATTTTTTTTCCTTCCCTCTGCCAACATAGTTTTATGATTACATATCAGACGCACAGTCCTGTCAAGGTTGTAGAAGGACCAACATGAAGGACTGGTGCCTCTTTCCATATACAATTCACAACACATAAATAAATATCTGTATGCAAACACAAGCATTTTAACACATTCAGTCAAAGTAACTGAACCAAGCTGTCTGTGGCATGAACACTCACAGTCTGAAAGATTAGTCCAACCTGCTCATTATGTATTCCAACACATATTACAACAGTAAAGCACTCACACACAATGTTATCAGGAATAATGTTGGAACTGGATATTTTCCGGAGAGGTCTGCAAGGCTGGATGAAGGATTCTTCACTTACTTAATAGTGTGTTCGTACAAGCTAAATTTCCACATTATCTTTACAGCACTGACTTTTCAGGCTGTTTGACCTCCACTACACTATACAGCAGCAGTGTCTAAAAATACTTTGTAGGGAGAACGCAGATGTATTACAGATGGAGAGGAGAAGGGTGCAACAGGAGAATACCTGAGAATGCTTGGAGACCCAGTGGCGCAAGACATTTAGGACGCGATTCGTGGCCGCTCTGCGTATTATGAACTCTTTGTCGCACATGCGTTCAGAATTGTTAAATCCTGTGTGGAAAAAACACACATTAAAGTTAATGGAGGTAGCAAAAATTCAAATACAGTATGAATAACTTGGGTAAACTGAAAGCTTATAGAACATTTATGTGTAATAAAAGGAAAGATGCCTATATAGACTTTCAAATATGACCATTTAGACTGCTGAAATTCTGCAAGATCAGTAGAATACAACCCTGCCTATCATAACTAATACAGACACCTCCTTGGGTCAGCATTCAGTTTTAGAAAGATGAAGAATATCTGCCTGCATCATTAACATCAGGTGTCCCTCCAGTATGGAAGAAAGTAACAGCAAAAACCAGAACCAGACCAAAAATGTACAGGGCCTGTAATCAAGCAGATTACAGAAGGAAAGTGAGTATGATTTAGAAAGGGGAAAGAGGTAAATTCCAGAAGTGGTAAAGAATAGGGGAGGATAGTAGTTTAAACACAGAGGAGAAGAAGGTAAGCACAAGAAATGTTCCTTTATAAAAGCAGTATTTTACAGGCTCTACTATTCAACAGAGACTGTTCAAATAAGCTATTTGGTTTTTTACCACTGGGGTGACAAGAAAGTGGGAAGGTATACAGAAAACACATCTACAACCCCAGCTGCCTGAAAACAAAGATTTGCCAACTGCAGCACTTCCCCTCACATCTTGTAAAGACAACGTTTTTTTTAGTCAGGAATATCTACTTATACAGAAATTGTTTTAAAAACAAAAGTTTCTTCCTACATGCACACTATTGCTTCTTTCTCTTCTCATTCAGCTTTAGCTCTATCATAAATACAATCTGTATGATAAAATAATGATTACATTATCTTAATAATAATATTACTACATTAAAGCCCCAAATTTTTAAAAAAATTTGTAACTCTGAAGATGCACTTGAGAAGTTTACATTTTTCTAAGTTTCTGTTAGATTTGATCTTACACTGTGCTGCTTTCCATTTCACTCAGTGCAGAGGCCATGGAACAACTGGAAACACCCTTCCATATGACCAGTACTTTACTATTTTTTTGCATAAAAGCTGTTCAAAAGCCTGTGTATTATTATAAACAGCTAAGGCAGCTTAAACTTCTATTTATTCTCTGAGAAACCCATTGGAGGTATTCTTAGAGGCTAGTATCAATTTTGCTCTATTTTTATTAAAGACAATCAAAAAAATCCGAATTCCTGCTTTGTATTTTTGGAAAGATAAGGAGGAAAAGAAGTTTAACTGTAATCTTACATCTTTTACTGCAGGTTGGATCCCAAACCCCAAATCTATTTTCTACACTGATGTTTCACGGAAGTTTTTTAAACTATGGCATATTACACTGCAGTTGACATGTAAGATTCAATATCAAAGGAAGTTTCATATTAAAACATCTTCAGGAGTTTCATTGCCCATAAACAGCAAAGTACACAAAATCTCCTGAGGCTTCACTCAGTAAAAGGTAACCTAGGCAACATTTTGTGCGTTAATTTTCTATGCCTTTCACAGTTAACCTCTTCCAGAAGCAATTAGGCATACACATTATAAACTGTTCAATTAGCCACTTAATTGCAGCAATGAAAGTCACAATGAAAATTATATATTAAAGCAGTGGAGTCTTTATCAAAGTAACATTAAGGAAAAGAAGTTTCAGTAAGCTGGAAGGAAAACAGAAAGAAACCTACAGAGACAGTTTTCAGTTGTCTGCAAAAAGAATAAAAAGAGTAAGAAAGGAAAAAGGAAAACCTCCAGAGACCACTTCAGCAAACTTCTACGGTCCTCAGAATTTCATCAACTTTTAAGCAGTAATTATCTTGTTGCGGAGAATAAGCAACATGTTCACTCAGATCCACATTGTCAGTACTTAATGTTGATGTCTTGAACCTATAAATGGAGATCTCCAGTTTTGTAAGAAAAGGACTTAGCTGAACATAGATGCATGTGGGTGACTGATTGTACATCTTCAGGTGTTCAACTTCAAATAAATAACTAAATCAGCGAAATACATTTTTTTCAAAATAAAACTGGAACTCTATTAACTCCATTCTGACCTTGTTTTTAAATACCAAAAACCTCAGAAAGCCAGGATGTGTTTCCTTCTTTCTTCACACAACATTTACAATTTATTGTTCTTTATAGAAACAAAAAAGAATCCACAAGTCCTCAAGCAACACTCACTGTCCAAGACTTAAATCTGCAGATTGATTTTGAAGAAGATCACGTTTACAACATTTTCTTGTGGAAATGGAATGGAGTAGAATACCCACTGTTCTCCATATACTGGCTTAGCGTCCTTCCATTTGGATGTCTGGCTTTACCTCAAGGTTTTCCCCCAGGACTTGTTTTGAGTAACAGTAGACCTCAGGTAGGCTCCAGATTCAGTAGCTTTGACAACAGCTCAGCAGAGTTAGGCCATAAGCCAGAACCAGTTATGCTGCAGAATAATACATGGAGTCCTTGGACCTTCCTGAGGCAACTGAGGATGCAGCACGACAAAGCTCCTGGGACTTGTAGTGTTCAGAAAAAGATGCCTCTGCCTCTGTTCCTCTTCTATAGTCTACCACGCTACTTCCAAGCAAATGCTCCTGCATAGACATGGAACGAACACGGAGCAGTTCAGGATAAAGGGATTGATTATACTCCCACTTCAAAAAGTGGTGACAATGTTCCGGGCAATGCTGGAGACTTGCACTACAACAGAGATGAAGACGAAGAACAGCCCCTCATGAATACGGAGGTGTGCAAGTCATCATTGACCAGTGAGAAGAGATCTGCAGAAGCAAAGCACATGATCTTCTCTAGGTCTATCACCAGAAGACATTGCAAAGTGTGAACCTGTTTAATGGTGTTTAGCACACTGCTAGCTCTTAGCTATTCCATCCTGAACTGACTTGTAACTGAAGCAGGAGACATGACTGACAGCATGCGGTAGAGATCATTACCATCCACTTCATTAAAATGCCCATCAGGCACAGATTAATTAGATTAGTCTCAAAATTAGAAGTTACTTAATAACTGCTACTATTCACTGGATAAGCTTAAGTGGATTTATATGTATGATTTTTTCATTAAAATTACAGACAATAGCCACCATTTTTTGATCTATTCACCTATATATCAGAAGTGTAAAGTTATCCATAGACACCAGCAAATCTATTCAAAACTAATGTGTCAGCTCCCTTCCGGTCAGTATAGCAACAGCTAAAACCCCCACTATTTAAAGCACTGGATTGTATCATTCCTGATACTAAGAAAATTATGTCATGTTATTAACCTAAACAAAAGTTAGTGAATATTGAAGGTGAAAGCAAAAGAAATCTCAGTAGTACTTGCAGTCACTGAATAGATCTTTTCATTAACCAAAAGGTGAAAACACGTAAGAGAAAAGGTACTCAAGAACATTCAAACTGCACAGAAGACTGGTATCAATTTCAGGATCCTACAAAACTCAAAAAAAATAGAAAAAATGCCAGCTGCAAAGAAGTAAGATAAGTAACTTTTTGGTCTTATAACTTCGATAGAAAAGGTCTAAACAAAACACTAAAAAAACCCTAATAAAAACTTATTGCCACAGCAGCATTAATATAGAAGCAGAAACATGCAAACCCAAGTCCTTGGTTAGCTCCTCCTAACTTTCAAAGCCACATGGACTTTGGGACAGAAATTGCAAAGGGGAGATAACGAGACTAAGATGTGATGAAGCCACTACAGAAGCTATCCAAGCACGCACCAGTGATTGTGCCATCAGAGTTTCCTGCGCTTTTCACAGTGCAAATTCCTTCTAATACATCAGCTTTACTGCTGCTCCTTACTTCCTCCTCTCTCTTTCTGCCCACCTAATCGTCTCCTAATATAACTCCAAACAAAACCCTGAGCCACCATGACAACTGCAACTATTCCATATGCACAACCTACTTGTTTATGCATATTTTAAAGAGCTCAGTATATGACATTATCTGGTGCTGCACATTCATGTCGCCGCTTACAGATAACCCATGTGTCTGCTGCTGTCTACACTGCAAAAGGTAACCTAAATCCTCCAATCCTGTCTAGTTTTGCAACAGGTAACAGTGGTGCTAGTCTAGCAGGAACTCCAAGCTACCTCACCTCCTGCAAAAAAACAGGTGACAGCCATGGGCCATACTTCACGTGCTCCGCCTGTCCATATGTAAGTGTGAAACTGGACTTCCACTATGTGACTGCACAAAATACGCAATATGAAATTTTGTTGTGGTTTAACTCTGGTAGGCAGCTAAAAGAAAGCGTGCTGACCCACAGACTAGAATTGCGAACTGAGGCTTCAGGTCAGACGTTGATCTGCAAGGAACAAGGATTTCATCATACCTCTGAGGCATATCTCAGAGAGCATCCTACTAAACAGCTTCCAATTAAACTTTTAGCATTCACTCTATTATTCCCCTATTTCCCTACCTATTTTGGGACTAGGAACAGTTTTAAACTCTGATTATACAGTCCCTAGCATAATATCATTCCTGTCCATGACTTGGACTTGGAGGCACTCTTAGCCATGTAGGCTATAAGTCTAGGTGGGTTGAAAGATTAACAAAATAGCCATATCTGATCAGATAAAATTTCACCTAGCTTGGTGTCCAGAAGCAAATGCAAAAGGGGCAATTTTGAAGTGGTCTTTCCCACAGTGTGTTATCCTTGACACACACTTGAGCAGTTTGGGTGCTAACTACACACACTACACTTAAACCTGCAGGAAAGTAGGCATGATTTCTTCTAAGTTCATCTTCACTGTGGTTCCAGGAGAGGAGGGAGGTGCAGGGTCCCATCCAGCAAGATGCCAACTGTTGCAACGTTTTACTTAGGATTCTGGATGGAAGTGCCTGCACCCAGGCCCCATGGTGAAATAACCTGAAACACTCCATGGTGAATATGTTTCTCTCCTGCAGGAAGCAATCTTTCTACATTAGAAATAGCAGCAGTAATCATTAATCATCTTAGTGGGCAGCTGCTTCAGTGAGTGCTACTTTCAAGTAATGTTTTTCCCCAGTATCTGTTAAGATTAATATATACTGCTTCCACAAATAGTTCCTTCACGTAATGGTGATGCAGAACTTTTACCACAGGCTGTCAAACACAATGTTAGCCTGCCAGCATTTCTAGTTTTAGTGAATTACTTCTTTCAATATAATTTAATCACTCTGTTCATGTACTTGTCTTCAGATTATGTTATGCAAAATCCAGTTTCACCTTCAGATGTTTTTCTTATGTGCACTATAATCAAAACTGATATTTTTATAGCTTCCATTATCACTAAAGATTAAAAAAAAAGGTGCTGATAGACATAAATCTCAACACATGCAGACAAAACCAGATTAAGTTATAACAACACCTTGTACATACATAGCTCTTCTTACGTGAAAGTCTAAAGCACTTTTCAGTGGTAGATGTCATTATCTATCCCATTCATAAAGCAAAAAACCACAGGCAATCAATGCCTGCAGGTAGGGTGTGTCAGTGTTTCCACCTTTGGAATTGCTGCACTCAGGACCAGATTCAAAGATCTCATCACATGTCAGTGTGAGACAGAGAACAGACCCTCTCCTCAAAAACTACTAAGAAGTCCCTGTAGCAAAATCCTGCCCTGCTTTTTCTTGTTCTACTAAACAAACCTGACTCTATCAGCAATCTACATTATTTCCTCTTTAAAATCCACCTCACCCAAGAGGAACATTTGTATTATGTTAAATTCTGCACCGTATATGTTAAAGAAATTAAATGATGCACATCTACTTTTCTATTTAAGATGTCAAAAACTCTCAGCCTAGTTACAGTAACTGCATTATTTGCATTTTGTTTTTCTGCATTAATACAGCAGCACACGGTTCCTGACCACAGTAATTAATTTGTCAAAAGTTTTGATTATACATCTATTTTTAAGGGCTTATCTACACAAAAAATCATTTCTGTTCACAAAATTTAGGGGTAAGTTTTTTGAAGTCATGAAAAGTGACTTCAACAATTTCTGGTGTCTTTCTTAGCAAAAAACTTAATTTCAGAAAAAGATTTTATGTGTCAGTTTCACTGAAATACTCTGGAATCATGCATTGAAGCTGTGTTAGCACCTAACAAAGGAGAAAATTGCACTCCAGCCTTTGAGGAGGTCAGAGCAAACCCCACAGAGTCCCAGGGAGGCAGAAAGAGAACATTCATGGTTCACAAAACAGATGACAAATAATCAAAAAAAGAGTCAAATGTAGTTCTCTGTCTTATGGTTTTTTTCTTTCTTCTGATAAATATGCTCATGCATTGTAGGCCAGTTTCATGATGTAGCCTGGCTCAAACCCTGAAAGCTCAGGCTTGGCAAACATCAGTGTTACTTTCTGACCTGGATAAAGAATAAATACAAACCCCAGGCTTGGAGCAGAGCAGTTTTCATCCACAGATTAAAACTGAAAAAGCCTCTCCAATATATGCAGCACAAAAGAAAAGCCTTCACAACATATATGCAGCACAAAAAAGCTAATTATGAAAAATTTTCCTTGACATACCTAAAGAAGTTTGGATGACTGTTTAAAGATACCCATCTTTATAGGTCCTACATTCTCAAGCAAGTAATTGGGTTTCACATATTTTCACGCAAATGTATCAGAGAGCAAGTAGCCTAATACTAATAAGAAATCTAAACTGCCAATGATTCTGCTCTACTTTTCATTTCTTTAATTATGATATCAGGTTGCCATACACTAGCCAGCTGAAGAATGGTAGAGCTGGAAAAGAAGATCATACTAAGTGAGATGAAAAGAAGCATAAAGATGATGAACTCCCACTCACTGCATACAGAATATCATATTTGATCAATCATACAGTTCTTCCTTTTTTCTTCATAATTATCAAAAGTGCATATTCAGATTTATAATGGAGCAGATCATATGAGCAGTCTGAAGCTTGAAAGTAGGAGCTATCAATCAAGTCTAGGCATGATCTTTGGGCTACTTCAGTTTAAGAAAGAGGCATATGTAATCGTTCACTATGCCAGGGTTTGAGTTTGTTTCACAAAGGGTTATAAACTCATACAGCATCAGAAGAAGTGACTGTTAAAAAGCAGAAGAAATCAAGTGTCCAATGCATTTCAGGCTTTTAATTTCACTTTCACTGGTCCTTGGGACATATAAAATCATTTTGTGCTAAGAAATATGCCGCTGAAAATCCCTGTTGTAACCACCCACGTCAGAAATAATTCCAAGTATGTATTTGATTCTTCTGCCTAAAGCCTCCGCCACAAATACAATCTAACTATCAAATCGAGTCAAGGGATTATAGTCTTAGTAAGGTAAATCCCATGGATTCACATGCACCAGCTGATGTACAATAGTGTAACACAGATAGAGCTATAGTGACTGTGTTTAATTTCTGCAAAATATTTAAAGGAAAGGTTGGTAAACTATTTTAAATGACTCTTGCTTTAGAAAAGCTTTTTCTAATCAGAGTAATTTAAAGAACACAACATTGAGATAAAGCAGTTATGTCATGATTATGCTGTAAACTTGAACTAAATCCAGAAGCCTAAAAATATATCAGTCCAGCGAAACAATTTTAGTTTAAGGAATGGGAAAAAAAGATAAGTGTCTAAAGAATATGCTTAAAATCGAGATACTATTCTAACTCCTAATAATAACATCAAGGTTGCTCTGGGAATTTTAATAATCTATGAGATTATATGGTGAAAACGTAAGTACCACAAAGAACGAAAATATTCCTTTAAACTCAGAGAACTGTTCCAATTTGAAAATTTGTCCTTTAAAAATCCTTAAAAACAAGGGTTACTGCTATAGATGTAACTGGCACACACTCTTGGGATTTCCGTTTTTTTAATAGAGATTCTCTCTCAGGAGACCATATGAGAGTCTCACACTTGGGAGAAAATCTTTAAAAATTGCTAAACACTGAAAACATACAGTTTTGTAACAAGCAGTTACAAGTTACACAACTTGTTATTAAAAATCCATAACTCATCTTAGAACCCAGTGTAGGTTTTTTTTTTTTTTTTTTTTTTAAACTAAAATTCAGCAGCAATACGAGATTGCATTTTAATTTTTGGCATATTGTGATAAATACATGGGTTCAGAGAAAACAGCATTGTTCACTCCTCTACTATAGAGAGAAAAACACAACATGTGTGTCCATTAGCATTCACGTATGTTGTAACTACACAGGGAATGAGTATCTGTAGCTTTAGACTACTGCACTTTGTAGGATGCATTTTCCACAACTGTAAGTACCAGTAACCCATTACGACTGGAAAACATCCTATTCTTTTCTTCTTTCAGCAACAGCAAGGAGAGCCAACAAAGAGTTAATGTCATCACCAGAACGTAATGCTAAATTTTGATGTACCTGCATACATCTTCAAAATCATATTTGCACACAAGAAGTGTATGTGTGTGCATGCATGTGTAAACTCCTAATCCAATTTTTCTAGTGAAGTCTTAGGCAAAACCATCCAAATCTTGTGCCTTTATTTATAGATATATCTCTAGAATAGATCCTGAATTTCAAAGGCTGTTGTTGCCAATTGTGTTTACATATTGTAGAATATCATGACAAATATGAAATGTGACAGCAGAATTTTTTCCTATGACTTATTTATAGAAAAGAACTATAGGGAACAATTGACAAAGAAGAAAAGCCTTTTTGAACAGCCTACTATAACCATTATATTTGTGACTGTTTTAGTATATCTTAGACACTTTTTCTTTACT
The DNA here is from genome assembly GCF_000690835.1 of Fulmarus glacialis. Taxonomy (NCBI): domain Eukaryota; kingdom Metazoa; phylum Chordata; class Aves; order Procellariiformes; family Procellariidae; genus Fulmarus; species Fulmarus glacialis. The sequence continues at coordinate 10,734 of NW_009191407.1, read as the reverse complement.
GCAGTAACATTTGAATTATCTTCCATGAATAGTGACAAGAATGGCAACACTGCAGTTGATACTTCTTTGAATCTGTACATCATCCAAGTGTGTTTGCCTGTGTTTCTGCTATGTCTCTTAGTCTTCAGGGAACATATAAGCAATTTTTACCTGCTGATATATTTCTTCATTTCAAGTGATCTCTAGCTCTTGATTTCTTTAATTACACATTGTCTATACTCTCAACCTGCTCTATCAGCAATATGAAGAGTATAGCAGAACTTTTTTGCATAATGCTCACAGTCTTTTCAAAAACTATTCAAAGTAAGCTTTCAGACCTTCCAAATGCTCAGTGTGCCCTGCCACAAAGGAAAGGTTAAAATAAAGTCTATGACAATGTACAGCTAGAAACAGAAAACCGCAAAAAGTACTTTTGGAATTTTTTCCTTTAGTTGGTCTGGGCTTTTTACATAAGCTAAAGGAAGTAGTTTGCAAAATTATTCTTTTTTTTTTTATGGCAATAGGAGTAAAGGTTAAATGGAAAGGAGGCGATAATTACAAAGAGCCAAATGTATCATTTTTCAGACCATCTGTGAACGGATAGTTGACAGTCATGCAAAACAAAAATTGGCAGGATGCACACCAGTCAACAAAAAGTCTCTGAACAAAACGTCCAGCTTCCAGACCATTTATGATTGGGCCACAAATCAAGCAACTCAATAGCAGCATAAACAAATATTAATTATGCAAGCAACAATTAGGCTCAGGAAAAAAAAAAGGGAAAAAAAAAACAAACCAAAAAAATCCTCCCAAAACTTCTCTCCTCACCCCACGAACACCATTGGGTGCCCCAAATGTGAGGAAGATAGGAGGGAATCTAAACAAATCTGCCCTCATTATGAACCCAGACCTTTTGGTCAAACACCCTACTTGCAAGTCAACATACTAGGGCTTGGTTCCTGCACGCAGTGGTCACAGCGTCTTTCCAGCTTCTCTCCTCCTCAGCTTAGGAGAGCAGAGGGAGATACCACCTAAGAGCTTGCCAGAGCAGCTCAGCTAAACCACATATTCAACACATCCCATCAAATCAATCACAGTAGGATTGTGGTGACCCATTTTCGCGGGGGGCAGGAATAGGGACTGTACTACTCTCCTTTCTTAGATGAAGAAGGAATTTTTCTCTCAGTGCCAGTCTGGGTGCACGAATCTATGAAACGGAGAGTTTTCCCTGCAGCTGTTCAGGACTTGGTGCAATGGGTCAGGAAACACATGGTTCACAGAGTCTAACTTAGAGGAGATGTCCAGTACAAATAATTTTTTCCTGAGGAGTCAGCTCCTCTAATAAACTAGAATAAGAAATTAATTCAAGAGAGGAACACATAAAAAAAAGGGGATCCTAAATTTCTGCTAAAGTGAAAAAAACCATAATCATTTTCCCGAGGCTTTTAACTCCCAAGAACAGGGATCACTTGAGACAAAACTAACATTCATTTTTAAGTCATTGTTTTAATTCAAAGTTATTGCTCTAAGAAAACTGCAAGGGGAGATTCAACTCAATTTGAACATGAATGTTTAGCCAGTTATCTAAAATTGCTAAGCAACAATTTTGTTAAATTCAAAGGGCTCCTAATTCAGGAACAAAAATAGAAGTCTATTCAAATGCACTACAGAGTAGGTGAATATTCAGAGGAAAGGAGTAACATTCAGGATTATTGAATTAGAAGGCAGATTCCAAACAAATTAGTTTTAATCTCTATTTTCATTTCGCTACCGATTTCCCAGTAAAATATCCTCTGGCAGGAGAAAACATACACAAATGTCTCATAAGAGCAACCTGGTCAATGAGTGTTAAAAATGCAGCCTGGAACAGAAAGCAAGTTTGCCTCTTTGCTGGGGCATCGTCATCAGCTCCTATTGACCCCACACATCACACACACCGAGCCCCACCCCCAGTGTTAGCGGTGGCCACCTCTAGGTTTGGTAACAACATCTGCGCAACTCCTGACAACCCTCCAGCCAGCAGGAAGGAAAGCTGGTTGGTCTACGCCAGCGGTTATTTGTCACACAATCTTTTTTGATGGAGAAAAGTGTCAGCTGCAGAGTAAGTCAGTGAGTACTTCCCACCTGGAGTCTTTTTAGTCAAAATGGGGAACTCCATGGAAGTTCAGTGTTCAGGTCTCAGTGCCCTGCAAACCTCCCTGAATCTGCATAAATTGGTCTGGAAATCTCATTAAAACGTGTTCCCAGCAAGGAACTAGTACTCACTTTCCCAGTTCCCGGATAGAGCTATTAGTCAAAAACGACAAGTTAAACAACTTGGTTGTCCTGTGTGAAGGATCAGGGGAGGATAACAAATCCTACACCAACTCTTTTCTTTCTTGGAACTAAGCATCTTAGATCCCTGATGGAAAGGGGGAGGGTCACAATGCATGCAGGATTGATAAGCATGCCTGAAACAATTATTTCACTGATTTAATGATATCCCGTATCTCTGACAGGAGGGTAGATTCCCTCAAATTCAGTCTTGAAGTTCCATGTGGGAACCCATGACCTGAAGAAGTACAGTTAAAATTAAGGTCTGCTTCCAACTGCTTAGAAAGTTCTTCATGATACTTGCAATTCAGTTGTGCCAATTTACTCCTGTGAAGAGTAGTCCCACTGGGATAGCTGCAGATTCAAAAGGATGAAATTCTTTGCATCTTAATTATTGATTGGGATATCACCATCACAATTTTTTTCTTTCAGGTCTGGATTCATAAGGAAAAAGTTCCACAAAGCTTTTCCAGTACAGGGAATGAGATGTCACAACCCAGAAAATTACTGGAGTGCAAAATTACTGTAACTATGACTAATAGCAATTTTTACGGCATCATACTGAATATCAACTAGAAAAAGGCACACATTTGTTGGTTTTGCTTTAGACATGGATGCTTATGTACAAAGCCAGAAAGAAATATATACCTTTCCAAAGGTTAGCTTGTAACCACTGATGTAATTTGAAGCATTTAGTACAGCACAACACAGAAGTACATTACCCGGCTGTCCACACAATATAGAATCCATCTCGACATCACCATCAGATACCGCTCGCCTTTCACAAAACATTTCATCATACCAAAGAAATCTCTCTCTGCCTTCCCTCTCACAATGGAAGAAAGAAAGTAATAATTTCCCTTACAAACCTCGCTGAATTCTAATCTTTACCAAATTCCATACTAACTCAGCTACCTACTCCAGAATTTCTGTCTCAGGAAACATAACGGTATAACGCCACATTATTATTCCTCTGTTCAGAATTAGGGAAATACTCCCTGAACAGTACAGCTGATATCCTTGAATGTGGAACTATATACTCAACATCAATCTGTGTGCAAGATGGTAACAACCAAACAAATACTGTATCTGTTTAAAGCATAATGTATGTTTCTACATGCTTTTCCATTTCAAGGGATCAACAGGATCCCACTGGGAGTGTATGCCTTCGTTATTTTGCGTGGTACATCTCCAAGTCACATTATTCAGCTTAAGTGCTGAATGCACCTGGCAGCAGTATGTACAGCTACAGTGCCTCCTCTTGGCACAGTCACACATATAACTACAGACACACGGACACGCGAACGTGCACATAGGAGCTGATCTCCCTTGTATCATTTGGCACAAGCTGTGTCATTCCATTACTCCAATTAGTGCTTATGCCAGAACAAACAAAACAAAAATATTGTCACACTGGGAGCTGGCAAGTAGTTTGAATGACTGCAGAATAGCACCACTGGTCACAACCTAGAAAAAAAAAAACTAAAATAAGCTAAGCAGCTCTCATTAAAAACTTTTGTGAAACTTTCTCACGCTGATTTTGGGCTTTTAAAATAAGCAGTCAGCGTTAATCAATCTGTGCCTGATTTATCAGAATGGAAAGGCCTACACTGTGTAATCTGGATTTCTATGAAACACGAATTACTACTTTTAGCTAATTTTTATCCATCTAATATAGTGATAGTAATCAAGCAGGGATAAAGTGTGTCAGACTGGGAGCTCACAGGACTCATCTGGCTCAACTTCAGTGCTTATGCAGCTTTCAAGAGATATGTGGGAAACCACAGCTGTAATTTACAAAAGTCCATTTATATTTGTTACTGCTGTTACAGCTGGGGTATGTTATGGCAGACAAACTCCTACAGCACCTCTGAGGAGATGAGGACTTTCCATATTCATTTCAGTGGCTCCTGAAGTTGACACTTTCACATCAATCACTGGCTCTTAAAGCTGACCCTTTCGCATAAGTATTTCCATACTGTTTCTCTCAACCACATTTAATTGCTCTAAAATCAAGGTTTGGCAGCTTTACACCAGAAGTGGCCAAACAAAGTACAAAAGGGCCTACAATGTATTATCCCAGGCAGTGATCAAGAATACAAAAATAGCCAAGTCAAAATAAATCAGACATTTATATGGTAAAAGGATTACACACTTCTCTCTGTACATCTTTTCTATCACTTATGGATGGAACTTACGCATATAATTAATGCACTAATGCATAACTTATTTATCAGTGGAAAGTAGCGTATACCTAACTGTTTATACAAAGTTTAAGATTACGAGAGGAACTTGATCCCTCCATAGACAGTGACATGACCGCAGGACCATCGATCCAGAACTCATGGACTGTATTAGATGCATTGTCAACAGTGGAAACTACTCAGAGGCAGCACGTGGAAGTGGCACCAGGAGGTACTTTTGAATGCCCACGCATATTGAATTGCTTTGAAGGAAGATACTGCTCGCATTTAGCAGCTGCTGCTAGCAGATTAATGGAGCAGGTTTTGTGCTTGCTTTGTTGAGAATCTGCTGCAGCTGCAAAGTACCGTCTGATCACTTCTGCAGACAGATTGTAAGAGCTATGGAAAAGCAGATGATACCAGAAAATGGTCTGGTAAACAGGCTGATCAGTTTTGCTAGCTTGACACCAAGGGCAATTTGGATTAAGATTGTTTCTCTGAACCACCAGCGTGGATTTGTGAAAAGAGAAGGAGCTGGTTGTACTTTCTCTGCATAAGAAAGCATTTGCAGGCTGATTGTTTGAGAGATCTTTTGAAATGTTCTTTGATAGGGTACAAGTGGCAAAACGCAGAAGCTTTAGGAGAAATTCTCTCTCCTGAACAATACTCAGGTAAATAACTCAAGTCAAAGGTAACTTAGCACCAGAGATATGTGCAGGCAATTCATGGAAAGGGATAGTATATAAGCGATTCATTTTTATGTAGATGTCTCAAAGCTTCAAGCTGTTATTTTAATTGCTCCTTTAAATCACTAAAATCAGAGAGAATAAAACCATCTTTCCTCCTTGCTAGCATGGGGCACATTTTCCTACGTGCAAATCATGTTTGTCAGAGATACTCCCCCAAAGACTCTTTTTTCCCTACTTCTTTCTCACTCTCTCCTCTCCCTTTCACATGTGTTTTAAAAAACAAATCCTTATACTAAAGGAGCCAGGCCCTCCTGCCAACCACAAGCTTCCATCCCACTCCCATCCTCTCCCATAATATGTCACCTTGTTCTTGTGAAAAATGGTACATTCTCTACAGCGCGGATCGGCATGCTGTAGGAGGAGGAAGGCAGCTTTGAAGCATGTGGCACGCTGGAAATAGTGACGTACCCAGCTCAAAATCGGATGACAGAGCTGTTGAAATAAAGCTGCTATGTTCATGAGGGAACAACCTGTTTGTTTGGGTTTAAGTATTTGCTTCTTGTCTAACATTTATTTTCCATGTTGGGAGATTTTTGGTCTCTAGTTTGAGTTGAGGAAGAAATAAGCTTCTCAAAGCTCTTTCAGTGTATATTCTGCTACGAATATAAAAAATATAAAGAGTATACAAGATCAGTTTAGATCTTGAATTTAAGTTTTTGTCAAAACAATCTCCTTGAAATCCATGTTAGTAGAACTGTTTCAAAACAAAATGATCCATTTAACAGTAACTATTTTTCCTCAAGTTGTGTTAGACATTCTTAGCAGAGAAGAAATTTGTATGTTGCTAACCTCATGTAAGTACTTTTTACTTTATTCATTATTTACAAAAACAACACAGCATTATTTTGCTAATTTGGCTTCATCCATACAACTATTCAGAGATTTTAAGTAAAGCTTGAATCTCTTCTAGTCACACAGAGCACCTTCATAGTTTATGAGTATTAACAAGTATGAGGACCTGCACGCAGAGCAAGCAGTTTCAGTAAATGAACACCAAAAGATGTTTTTTCTTTAAAAATCAGTGCATGGTATCTTACTGATCCTGAGATAGTGCTTCGATTCTGTGCACAACAGACATAAATAAAAAGTTAAGGAAAAAAAAAAGCAATAACATGTTTGAAAAAATTGTACAAAGATAAACCAGGGAAATTTGCAAGTTCTACAAGCCACAGATGAAACAAATACTTTTCCATATAAATTGTTTTTATCTAGTGCTGGGGTTTGTGTGGGTGCTGTATAGATTATACTGCTGTTACTTAATTCCTCTAACATCTGTAGGATTTTCGCGGCAAAACTACAAACGACTGGTGAGTATTTTGGCAGGAGGTTCCTCTCCCACATTACCAGTCTCACTCCTTTTTTTGACACTGGCTACGCAACAGAGACTCCCAAAGAAGAGAAGAAAATCACTCCTGAAGAGATGGGGCTCACTGCAGCTCTCTGGAGTTCCACTTAAGGACTACCTAACTCTCACTGCAAAGCTAAAAGAAGACATTACATGACATTCATGAGGAGGAGACCGTCAACATTAACATTTTTATAGGAACTTTTCCATATGGAAAAGAGTAAGGCAGACATTGGAACAGAGCTGCTAGATAACCTCTGTGTTGCTCATGGAAGCTGTCACTGACTCAAGCAGAAATCAAAACCTAATTTTCTAGAGTTATATGAACAGGGGCAAAAGAAACAGCTCAAGTAACTGATGCCTCTGAGCAGGTATATGTTTGTGATTGCTCAGGGCTTATCTTCTACCCTGGGAAGCATGTAGGTGAACAGAAGTGCTAGGAGCAATGACAAAGAGCCAACAGAATAGAGAAATGGTAATTCAGAATGAGCAAAGAATACTTGTCCCTATACCAACAATTTGAGTTTGTACTAGTTTACATCCAGTCATGAAAACTGGATGCCTTTCACTCTTCTGGAGAAGAATGCTTGTGTAACTTTGTTCTCTTCCCTTGCTGAAGAATGAGCTTTATTGCAATGAAAGAAAGCTTCTTCAACATCCCCATGCTTTGATATTCCTTTAATTGATTGATTCAATTACTTGTAGATTTTATTTGCTCTCATACTTCAATACCACAAATATTGAAAAGCTGTGCTTTTAACAATATAAAAGCAGTAATTTTTAATTGAATTGGTCCTAATTGGAAAAAAAACAGTAGTTTTTACTCTTACTGCATTTTTTGAACCATTTGTAAATATACAGTATGAATTAATTTATAAAGCAAAATGTGTCACTGATTCCTTGACAGTGTCTGCTTCTAAAGGCAGAGGATATTCATCATTTCAAAAAAATTTACTAAATACATGTTTGTGACAGGTTCATAAAGTTCCTAAAACTGAACATTACTCTCTTGTGATCATCTAAAGATCACAGGAAGTACACAAGAGTAATAGGAGCACTGATCCATGTTTATCCAGAAATTATTTTCTCATGATGCCTCAGTGAATGACCACAACTTTAGACACAGTGGATACAAAATCCACTCGAATGGTGACAATTCACTGACTTGCATAGAATTTCATGAGTGATTTTCAGACTAGGATCTTCGGAGCAGTTTCTTGACATTCCAACAGTTATAATGGAAAAGAGGCAGGTGTTAATTTACAGTTGGACTATGCTTTGTCATACATAATCGAAATGAACTGTGAGTTTGAGTGCATCAATGCAAAGTGAAAGTGATTTTGTGTACTTTAAAAGAGTTGCATTTTATTTGTAGCATGACCTAGGACAGGACTCAGTTAGTGGAAGATAGTAGTATGTCAAAGCGTACACAGTAAGACAGCAAGCGAATTCAAAACTTAAATAAAATATTTTAAGTTGCACTAAATACCTCCAGTCAGTAGACAACATAGCTGCTTTCCGAGGAATATACAGTACACACTTACAATAATTTAGTTAAGTACAACTGCTCTTATGTATACCAACCTTGGACATAAAAAGGCTCGTTTTCAAAATAAAATCTTAAATTGTAAGTGAATACAAAAAAAAAAAAAAAAGATATGATGTAGATGTTTAGCAGATCACATACACGTAAAATATTAATCTTTCAGTAATAGGCTGGACTAGAAATAGTAAGGACAGAATACAAGAATTCAACTGTGATGAACTGAAAATGTGGAGTGATAAATACAATTCTGATTTAAGTCAGCAAGAAAAGCTATCATTGGTTTATACCATGATAGCTCAAAATCTCACCAAATAGTTTGGCAATCTCCTTAGTGTCCACAAAACAAAGGCACAAAGCTCACACGAGTTTCTTGAAGGTATGTGGTATAGTATGAAGTCTTCATTTGTTAGGTTTCATGTTTTGTTCTAAAAGATGTTTCTGAATACATTCTCATCCTTTCCTTCTTTCAGGTAGACATGGTGATGGTTGCTGGCAAGTCCCCAGGACAGGGTGGTATATAAACAGCCTAAAAGATGATTTTACTCTTTGGTGACATAAATTGCTTCATCAACCAAAATTTCCAGACTGCCACAGCAGGAAATGCAACAGGGTGGATATACCTGAACAGTCTGTCTTAAGCTGTTTTAGTCATTCTTATGGGTCAATTGCACTTTCAATTAAGTGAGTTACATTACATTACAAATATGTGGCTTCATCCATACAACTATTCAGAGATTTTAAGTAAAGCTTGAATCTCTTCTAGTCACACAGAGCACCTTCATAGTTTATGAGTATTAACAAGTATGAGGACCTGCACGCAGAGCATAACGGGAAGCCAAGGCTCCAATTATCTGTGAATGCTGTACTGCAATGTCCACACAAAGGGCAGGATTCCAGACTCAAAACACCAGCAGATTAAAGTAACAAATCAGTGGCTATTTAGGATTCAGATAAGTATGTTTTTAGGAAATATTTACCTTTTGAGACCTAGGAATCTTATTGTTATCTCTCTTTTGAAAGCACATTTCCCTCACCTGGTGGGCTCCCGTGCCCTGCTGCAGCTGTAGCAATAGCAAAAGCAGAAGCAGGAGAGACGGAACAGTGGCTGTTGTCAGCAGTTTGTACTGCAAAGGAAACAGACAGAGAAAAGTAAACAACTTCTACATACTTTTCATATTTTTCAAGTTAAGCAACAATAATACTTAAAATCTTCACTAATGTTTATACTTTGTGAACATTTTATGTTTTCATTGCCAGAGGACTTTATATTAAGGAAAATAAAAATATCATAAACATATTTGTGATCTAAGTTTTATTTCCAGGTCGATATAATTAATGTTGCTATGGAAAAAAATGTCTAAGACACTGCCACGGTGAGGAACAAGCAGTAACCAAACAGAAAAAGAAAAAAAAAAAAGACGAAAACAATGGTATAGAAAATTAACCTAAACAAAAAATCATGTTAAAGAACTAAGCATATTAGCCAACTACTGATAACTAGATTCACATATTTTCCCAGGTCACTGCCTAGGATGAGTACAGTTTTTCACAATTTATCAAACTTTCTCTACGGAGACTGCTGTGAACATTGCTTCTGACTAGTACTCAGATAATATGGCACTGTTCCCCACAGTTTCCAGCTCCCAGATCTTGCCATCTCACCATAAACACGCCCAATAACAGAAGATTACTATTGGTTTAAAATTGAGGTGTCTCAGCAACTTACTAACAGTTGAGAAGACTCTGTTCTGTTTTTGTTCTTTTAATCCCAGGCATGAAATAACTGCCTAGAAATCTGGCTTGCATGAGATGGCAGCATTTTAAGCGTCCATGGACGTAGCTCACAGCTCTGCTAATGATCTCGAAGAGCCATGTGAGAGCTATTTGAAGAGCTCCAGCTCTCACTTTTCCTCTTCAATTGAGCAGTTTATTCAAATTTTGGAACGAATAATGTGACACCATCTGTAAATGTTCAGTGTTATACAAAGAAACAGACACAATCACTCCCCATTGACAATAATGGGTGTTGTGTATTTCATGATTATACACGGTGCCCAAAATATGTCCCCTTAGTAGCTGAAAAAAATTTGTCAAGGTTTTGAGAGTTTTGTGAGAATAGAACTGATTCAATATTAGTCTTGAACTTGGCCACATCCTGCTCGAGCTATTTAAGAACATTGCATCACACCAAAGTCCCAATATGGTTCCAAGTCTCGTTATTACTATACAAATTAACTGGCATAATTCACATTCAAACAGCTTTTTTTTTTAATACCTGAGAAATAAGGAAAATACAAGTAAAACACATTATTCAAACATTATTCTTTTCTAATATCCTGCAAAGATTACAGCTACAGCTTTAAACTTTTTAAAGGGACTGATTGAGGCAAAAACCATCAGGTTCTTACCTCCTGGCTGACGATAGCGGAGATGACGTGGTGTCGAAGGGGATCTACATGGGGAAAGCTCTGTAGTATCCACTGCTGAGGTGCTTTCAGGAATTGTCCGGTCCACTGACACAGATTCTAGAACTGCTGCTTTAAAATAGAATAAATGTTAATACTGGGATGATAATTCATAATTTACAACTCTTTAATGTGTATTATATTGTATTATATT
>NW_009191406.1:8958-10062 GCF_000690835.1 Fulmarus glacialis | reverse complement strand
AGCGGGTCAGGGACAGCAGCAGAGGACCACCCGTGTTTGCATCACCCACTCCATGAATGACTTTTATGGGACCAGGCTTTCTCAAGCTCTATGACTGTGCATTCTACAGTGCATTCAATTAAGCAAAATGGAGGCAATGCCCTAATTGTTCCCGCTTCTGACCCATTTCCCCAGTCCTGCAGCATCTCCAGGAGCTGAGTGGACATGTGAGACACTCATGCTGCCAGAACCCCCCACGGTTTCCCCCCAGGCCACTGGATTTCCATGCCCATTGGAAAGAGGCAGCAGCTGGATGTTCTTGATAATCCCGGGTCCGCATTCAGCCTCTCCCAAGCTGCCGGGGCACTCAGGGCGATAGGGGTGCAGCAGGCAGACACACTAGCAGCTCACTGCAGCCCGGGTGCTGCCTGCTTTTCGGCACGATGTGTCTGTCCCCAACCCCCCACCCATCGCAGGGGGTAACAGACAGCTCAGCAGACAGTCCATTCTCGGGAGCTCGCCAGGACAGTTTCACAGAAGCTTGGGTGTTTGAGATAAGGTTCAGGAAACACCTGAATTCATTATTTTTGTGCCATTTTCATTCCTCCAAGGTGCAGCTTTTTCACACTCGGAGAGGCTGCAGGCAAGCTGCATCAAGCCACGGTGGAAATCCTTTTGCGCACAAAGGCAGCGTAACTGCCTGGTGTACAGATGAGCACCGGGACGTGGTGCCATGGCCACGGCAGGTCTACACTTCCCTTGTCCAGCTCCTGCAGCAGTGCTTGTGGAGGTTTGTAATAGAAATACTGGTGTTGGTTTGGCTGGAGCCTGAAATGCACGTGAGCCATCGGAGGAACAGCAGGACAAGAGCTGTTGCCTTCCAAAGGGTGTAAAGGTCTATCCAAAACCAAGTTTCTTGTTGTCAGTCCAGAGGAACCCCAAAGACGTAGTGAAGATGCGACAGTGTCCCTTCTGCCCTGTGTCACACTGGAGAACCTTGCACGACCACTCAGACATGCACATCTGGTGCCTGCGAGACTGCGAGCGTAGGAGGGAATGCACAAAATAAAATTGCTTAAGGATTTTGTCAATAAAAGTCACTTCTCACTTCTGTAAGTTCTGACA
>NW_009191406.1:537-8927 GCF_000690835.1 Fulmarus glacialis | reverse complement strand
GTGACTTTTATGACATGTAGTTGCCTACAGTTGGAGCTGGATGATGATGACAAAGAGGCTTCAAAGCTTTTCTAGCATGTGGTGGGGTCTGGGCAGGAGCCTGGCTTGTCTACGAGTAGCAGAAGCCAAAAGGTGGCTTAAACCAAACCTTTGGTGCAACATTTTGGGGCAGTGAAGCACAGTAGGACAGAAAAGTTATTTTGAAGAAATGTTTGCTTCTACCCGACAGCCTCTCGCATTTCCAATTGCTGTCTGCTGAGGATGGGGGGCTGGGGTGCCGGCCTCACCACCTCCTCTTGTCCCACACCATGTCTGCTTTGAGCTCCCTCCTGTGACATGCCCTTCCCACCTCTTAAAGACTTCTCCAGCAGTGACATCTGGTCACTGTTAGACCTTTTTATCACATGAATTTGTTCAGCTCCTCTGTGATGGGGATTTGTACTCTGGCATCTATAGCAGCATATGGCAGTGATTTCCAACCCACCCAGGGGCTGTGTGACAAACACACTGCCTCATGTTTCTTTTAAGCTTAGGCCAGCAAATTTCCTTGCATGTCTCCTGTTGTGAGAAATGCTCAACAAACATTCCCCGCGTACCCTGTGCGTGTCACCCTGCGCTTGCTGATGGCCATCCAGAGCCCAGGCAGGCAGCTCCAGCAACAGGACTGCAACCACGTCAACCCCCCGCGCACACAGGCAGACACGCGTGCACGCACTGCCAGCACACACGCACACGTCCTCCTGCACGCTCAGCCAGTCACCAGCACGCTTGTCCCTTGTCCGCGAGGTCTCACCCGTCCCTTTCTCTCTGAAGCAATTACCTTACTAAGCTGCTTAATGTTTTCTGCTGAAATAATAATTATACTCCAGAAAGGGGCATCAGCTGAGTGGTGTTGTCCCTGAACTGCAGACTGAGGAGGGTTTCCCCAGGCGCTGGGGAGGCGATTGGGCACTGGGCTGCTGTGCCGTTAGGTGGGCTACCTCTATGGCAGGTGAATTTTAAAGATCCCACCCTTCAAGGAGAAGTGCAAAGCAATAACAAAAGCAATCTGCTGGTGCCACACACTGCTCTGATGTGCAGTGCAGAGATGAATTCAGAGACTGAAGAGAAAGAAGAAAAGTGAAGAAAATAAAACTAAGTGAAAAAACCATGCTGGTTTGCTGATGCTTTGAAGCCTTCAGAAGTGCTTTGTAAAAGCAGTCTCATTGGTCACGTTCCCTCACAAGTCCAACATCACTCATACCTCTAAATGTGAATGAACTGCGGAGCTTCAAGGGAGAAAAGGAACAGGACTGTAATGTGATTTGTTTTACACTGTGGGTGGCAAGGGACATCAGTGTAGTCTACAGTTCTTCCGTTGACCTTGGTCTATTCCTGGAAAGGAACAGACCTTCCCTCCTTCCAAAAGGGTGTTTCCTTTCAACAGAAGAATAGTGGATGTCAAGACATATTAAACCATAGCATTGCCATGAGATAAATATAGATGTGGTGGGAGGACACCCTTTTTTCTCGTTGCTGTTCAACATTTGTGTTTGTGAGGAGCGGCAGCTTGAGGAGCAGAAGGCTCCTGCAGGAGCAGGTATACTGCACATGCGCCTGCTCCTGGCAACGTGCAGATCTCCAACTCAGCCAAGTTCTTCTGGTCCTACAGATTCATTTTTGCACGTGCTATTTGGCATGGTGGGATCAACCCATCAAAAAGAAGAGGAAGAGATATCAACTACTGCCACAATGGCTGAAAATTATATGTAAATATCCATGCAAATGAGAAATAATACATTAATTATAATAGTGACAAAACACAATAAAGTGCTGGATTGCCCATTTTTTGCATACTAAGATTAGGAGAGATGTTTTTCTAGAAAATCGTCTCAAGCCAAACATACATTTTGAAATTGCAAGCAATGTGCATATTTTGCCACAGGCATCGTCAGTTTAATATTTGTGGCCAAGTCTAGCATTTAGTTGGCTTGTATTATTGTATCTGTTTTGTTCTGTCTTGTTCGCAGCCATTTGCGTATTTTCCTGTTTCCCTGATGAAATAAGTATTTTGGTGTCACAATGTTCCTCCTCTCAACATCTCCTTGTCTGTTACTGTGCCAGTACTTTTTGATGGACATTAATAATATCTCTGCTATAATTCAGCCTGAACCTAACCATGGTGCACTGAGACAGTACTACTTTTAGAAAATGCCATCAGCAAACATTATGACATATACACTGATATTCTTGATAAGGGTCAATTCATTTTCTTTGCAAACAGGAAAGCTTTAAGTAGCCATGTAACATTAAAGGACCGCTACTTCAAGGAAATTAGCACTAATGATTTTCTGGGGGGAAATAGCAAGCAATCACTTCTTAACAAACAGCTAAATCCAGCAGTTTTTAGCAATGACGTATAGGGTCAACTTTTTCTTCAACAGACCATTCATGCTATATTTAGTGGCATTCTTGCTCTCTAACCCAAATGTGGTTACCTTACCACGGACTGCATGCAGAAAAGTTCAGAAAGGCAGGATTGAATGTGACTGTTAAAAAAAAAAAAGAAAAAAAAAAGTTTGATCAGCTCTAAGCCAAGGTGAAAGCTTATCAAGAGCAGCAGAGTGAAAGAGCTGGATTAGTTGGTGACAAGGTAATTTAGACTTAAGTTTTCTTTCCTCCAGCCTACATGACACAAGTGGCAGTGCTTCACACTGCAATAATCACCACAGCCTCAGCAGCACATCACCCAGCGGGAGTGTCCTTATGGTCCTGATGGGTGTGTGCCCACCTCTGGGCACCTTAAGAGGTCTCTCACACACGGAGGCTGCTGGAAGGGCACAGGAGGCACACTGCTTCCACACCGAGGAGCCTGCACCCTGACCCACGCCAGGAACTGTTTTTATCCAGAACAGAAACAGAATAACACAGAAATAGAGATCTAGAAAATTGTCCCAGCACCATCAGACGGGCGCTCCATGTAGCCCACATCCTCTGAGAAGTGGCCTGTACCAGACTTCGCTGAGGAAGCGGCAGGTAACCATGGCAATAGGCAAATATGGAATAATCTCAGCCAAGCAAACCTTTAGCCCTTGCCTGAGAGGACGTGTTATTTAGAGAGATTTAAGGTGTGTGTAAGAGAGGCTTAAAAGCTTCTGGTCACTGGGTGCTTTACTGGACCTGTCATTAATTGATTTGCTTCTTAATTGACTGGTTTTCTTGTCACCTCTTTTGTCTTTGAAATCCTTTCTGGTCATTTCTGGTTTTTCCTCAATAAGCAGCTTTGTTATCTTTGCAAAATATGCTGCTGTCTCTTTTCTTCCCCCTCTCCTCTTAGTCCTCTGTACTGCCTGCATTGCGTTCAGGTCCCCCAGAGACTTGGCCATCAGCCTCCAGCACGGCCGCTGCCCTCGGCCAAGAACCCTGCCCTCGGAGACCGCTTGGCTCACAGCCGGAGTTTGCTTTCCACCCAAAACAATTTCCTTTAGCAGTTTTGTGGGGGATCTGGTCAAAGACTGTACGTGAATTATATCAACCCGTGACATGTTCCCTGTTCTGAGACTTCATTGCAATATTCAGATATTTCCGATAGATTGATTGCAAGCCATTGACTTCTGCAGGAGTATTTTGTCATCTCCCAGCTCTTTCTATAATTATTCTGTAAGTAACACAGACTGTTTATTATCTGTATTGGTAGCTCTCATTTAGGTCAACTGGGAGTGTACCAAAAATTTATGACACCATAATTCGCTACATTACCAAGACGTTTTTTAAATATTAGCTCTCATTTATTATTTCTCAGCTCTGTGGAAAACTAGATGCTTTTCAGTGACAATCTCCATATTTTTGTTAGTAGTTTAAGTAGTTCTTACTACAGTTCCTAAACCTCTTGCTCTGATATGAACCACATTTCAGACTGAGGTAGCTGGAAAAATCAAGACACTTCATTTGTAAATATATTTTTCATAGTAATTTCTATTTGGTTTGCTTTGAAGTAACATCAGGACCAGAAAGCCAATGTTGTCCAAAAAGCGGATTCGTGCCCGGCGTGCAAGTAACCAATTCCACACGCTCAGGAGAGAGATTGTTTTCTTCAGGCCTGGGTGCTCGGTGGCCTTGCCACAAATCCAGCACACCTGGTCTAATCACCTTCCTGTTTATATCCATGCTTCTCAGACATATTTTAAGTTTCTCTTTTACATATTCATTCAATTTCCAGGAACTAATTATAATACGACATCACCCTAGACACATGCGCACGAAAGCCTTTAGGGTCTCCTTGAGGGTCTCGGGTGGTCTCTGGTGGTCGGCAGGGCAGTGGACTCTTCGTGAACCTGTTCCCTTCTTTCCTCATAAGGTCGAGGTTTGTCTCCGAGCCACGTCTGGGCCACGTTTGTTTGTGGTTCTCGTTTCCGAGGTTAATCTTCACTAGAGTCTACCAATGTTTCCAGGAGACACCGTTCATACTAGTTACAATTCCACACACTTACAAACACAACACCTGTTAGTTACCTAACTTCTAAGCAACAAATCTGCGTTGTTTAAAATTACAGAAGCGAGCAATATAGAATAACAGGTACTGTAACAAACTGTGTCTACTACATCACCAACAGTGTTCACAGTGTAATTCAAAACAGCTGAACAGAAAACTGAGGTTTGAACCATGTTGAAATGATTTTCCATCTTGTTTTTTTAATTGTTTCACTAAAGTTCGTAACTATTTCTTTTAACTCCCAAGACCTTGTTCCCAAATCCCTCACCACATATGTAAATGTAGGTTGTTTTTCCCTGTAAGTGCCTTTTCACTGCACATCTACATTTTTCTAATTGACTTGAACAAAACTGCAGTTTATATACCTATTGACTCCTCATTTGAAAGTCCTTCTGCATCTCTTCACAACTCATCTTTGTCTCTGCACCCTGTCTCTAATCATCAGAGCCTGTTATCACATCGTTCACTATTTTTTCATGTCATTTATGGATATCTTGAGTTCCTCATGCCTTAGCACAGATCTCTGTGGGATCTCAGGGGAGATTTTTTTTCCACCTGAAAAATTTTTTTCTCCCTCCACACTCCATCCTGGCCTTAGGCAGTTTTTTAGCTACGTGAAGGCCTTTCTTCTCGTGCTGTGTCTGCTTAATTTCTTTAGGATCCTTCGGTGAATGCCCGGTTAAACACCCTGTGGAAATCCAGGCATGTTCTATGAGCTCACTCGCCCTTGCCCACTTGTTGACTCTTAAAGAATCCCAGTGTCCAGGGTGTGCCTTTATAAAAATAGGTTTATTTCACTCCTTGCATGTCACAGGTGCCTGTGAGCCCTTTCGTCCTGTTCTTTATCATCATTGTTATTAATTTGACTCGGCACACCCTCAGCTTACATGTCTGCAGTCCAGCTGATCTCTGACAGAGACCTTCCTGAGAACGGGCGTTGCAGCAGCCAGTCGCCAAAGCCCTGGTGCTCTGAGGGGTTTAAAACAGTCTAACTCGGTTGTCAGATTTCATGCAGACACAACCGAGTTCCCAGCACAACCGCTGAGGAGTGATTGCAGTGCTATATGTATTTATAACAGCTCCTAGGTGAAAACAGAGTAGTTTTTCTTTCTTCCATCAAACTTCTAGTTATGTTTACTCTCCAATATTAATGTTTTACTATAGCACTGACTTGCAATTTCATTGAATTGGCTGCCTTTAACAGCTAGCATTTTATGTGAGTTCCCTGCATCAATATCCATATTTTTAGATATATAATAAAGTAAACCAGACTGAAAGATCATCTTAGCTTTATTTACTGTGGCCATTCTGTAATATTTAAATCTGCTAAAATCGTTAGGGCACTTTAATTGTCTTATCATTACTCAACCAAAGCACCAGATACCCTTTCCAAAGACCATGGGCACAGATGAAATTGCAGAATATAACTTGAATCTTTACTGAGTATTAAATCTGCTACAGGATGGTTCTAACTGCTAATAATTTGCTTTGTTAAAAAAAAAAAATTCTAAGTAACAACTGATGTCCTCTATAAATTAAAGTTTGTGACTATTTATGGTTTATTTTGGTCTTTTTATACCCATTTTCAATGGGAATCTATATAGTTCTTACTTGATTTTGCCAGTAAATTTTGTGGTGAAACACAGTGGTTGTGGTTCTGTTATTGCCCAAATGCCGCTAAAACCATTGGGGAAGGGACTCAGTTACAGAGCACAAATCTATCTTTCTTTCTTTCTTCTTCCTTCTTTCCTTCCTTTCTTTCTTTCTTTCTTTCTCTTTCTTTCTTTTCTTTCTTTCTTTTTCTTTCTTTCTTTTTCTTTCTTTTTTCTTTCTTCCTTTCTTCCTTTCTTCCTTTCTTTCTTTCTTCCTTTCTTTCTTTCTTCCTTTCCCTCCTTCTTTTAACCATCTGAACATATTTTATATATTTTATTTGACAGCTTTCGTTACTATCTTGTTTCTGTAGTGCTGGATGTTGAAAAGACCAAGAGGCACTTGATAAGGCAAAACAGAACAAGTGGGCTTCATCAGTGAGGTCCTTCGGAGCTCAGGCATTACACCGATTTTGCTGCAAAGTACAATGGACATTTTGAAAAAAATCTTACGGGACACAGGAGAGGGTTACACTCTCACTCTGTGGTTGGGATTTTTCATCCCGCCCATCTAATGGAAGGCTCTTCTTGACCTTCAGTCCTGCAGTCGGAAAACCCTTGCATTTCCTACGATAGCAGTGTTCATAGTGAGGCTTGACAAGGAGCAGCCCAGAGGTTTCAGACCACTGCTCCTGTGGGACTCCTGCCTGAACATCTTTCCCCAGAAGATGTGGGTCTGGTTTGAAGAAGTGAGGTCACCCCTCTGGGTCGCTTACTCAAAGGTTCAGTCACTCTCGCCGATTTAAAATGTTATTTTTCCTAATCTGAATTGTCTGAGTCAGCGTTCAGCCGTTAGTTTTACAACCTTCACTCCTAAATTCACATCCATCCGCTCTTCAGGCCCCAGCTTTCCCCGGTCCCTCCGCAGCCCGCACTCCACCCCTCTGCACTTCCCACCCTTCCTTACAGGCTCCTGGTGCGGACGAGCCCGGTGGGCTCTGCTGCAGCTCATCCCGCAGGAGAGCCCGTCCCTGCCACAGGCAGGGTCCCCGTGCGATGCTGTGTGCACTGCTCTGATCTGCCCCAAGGGCTTCCCACCACGCACAGACAATTGATGAAAACAGTACAGAGCGTTAAGGCTGATCTCTAATCAACCTGGATCCCAAGAACCTGTGATTGACCTATTGACTGTTAACTTTTAAGATCTTTCGATTAGCTGGCCTTCAAATCCAAAAAGTATATGAGGAATGTCATTCTCGTTTAGTCAGATAAATATTCTATAGGTCGCTATGTTAAAAATACAGAGCTAAAACCTGGAAATGTTTAAAATAAATTATGTTACCATTGTCTGTCTATGGTCCTTTTCAGTTATTCTGAAGCAGTTGTCTTGTTAATTTAAATACATACCAAAACAGATAATGGTAACTGATTAACCCTACCCTAAATAATGCCAGTAAGCTTACATCTTTACTAAATAAAGTTATTTCATTCTTAGTAACAAGGCCAGGAATTTGGAGCTTATCAATTAAGGAAGTAATAGGCATCCATTGCGGTAAGGAAAATAAAACATTTTAAATGCAAGGACACATTAAAGTCATTTCTGCCTCATTTGCTCTGTTCTACAAAGATTGCATGCAGAAGAGAAAGAGCAAGATAAAAATCATGGAACATTCTCAAAAGCAGTGTAAAGTTGTAGAAAACAGGAGAAAAATGGAAAAAAAAAAGATTGAAGCTCCTCTGTAATCTTAAAAAAAAAAAAACCACAACAAAACAAACCACACTTTCTTATAAGGACAGTCTATTCTCCACAAGGAATGACTTAAACTGTTGACTTCTGCCACCACATCAGCGTTCTGAGCACTCGCTGGAGGTGTCCCAGAGAGCAGAGGCTCTTGGTTGCCCAGGCTGGCGGCTGCAGGACCGGCCGTGCCGCTGCTCTGGGAACCGCTTCCCTTTGCCACGGCAGGGCAATGCCCCCGCTCCCCCGCCGGCGGCAGGTCTGGATGCACCCCTCTGTGGGAAGCAGCGTCTGAACCAAAGCGCAGAGAAACCGAGTACCATCACGTTACAAACAGGGCTCAGGAGCTGCGGTTCCCGTTCGGCAAATGGCGGCTGCAGGACCGGCCGTGCCGCTGCTCTGGGAACCGCTTCCCTTTGCCACGGCAGGGCAATGCCCCCGCTCCCCCGCCGGCGGCAGGTCTGGATGCACCCCTCTGTGGGAAGCAGCGTCTGAACCAAAGCGCAGAGAAACCGAGTACCATCACGTTACAAACAGGGCTCAGGAGCTGCGGTTCCCGTTCGGCAAACTCCAAAGGTGCGACCCGCCGGCC
>NW_009191406.1:0-493 GCF_000690835.1 Fulmarus glacialis | reverse complement strand
CCGCCCCAGCCGGCACCCGCTCCGTGCAGGAGGACCGTGGCAGGGAGGGAGCAAACCCGAGCTGCCTGCTGATGCCTGAAGCACAGCTCTGCCCTTCGAGCCCTCTTGCCAGCCAGCCTTCCTGGGGTATCGGAGCACCCTGGGGTGTGCTGCCCCACGCCAGCAGCAGTTAGCGCTGATGAATAATTCTGCAGGAGGCAGCGATCCCTTGGTGGTCCAGGAGAGCATCTTCCACAGGTTAATTCTGACACAAAGGGTACCATTTCAATTTGAGTGAAAATATCCTCACAGCATTAATAGCGATCCTTGCATGCCACTATGCAAACTGAACGTAGATCAATGAATCACAGTGCAAAGCCGGAGAAAATGCTGTGTACCGTGGGACCAAACATCCGACTCTCTTTGGGAGACCACCAAACCTCGTTTGGTGCTTCTTCCAAACCGTTCAGGTGGACTAGCTGTTGCCTGAACTTTGGGAATATCCCGGGAAAGC
>NW_009191405.1:0-2194 GCF_000690835.1 Fulmarus glacialis | reverse complement strand
CAGCACCACGGCGCTTTGCCGGGCGCAGGCACACAGCCCCGCGCCTCCGGCACGACATGGGGCTTGCAGACCGTCTCCCGTGTCTGGAGGTGGAAACTATCTGGACGCAAGAAAATTTGGTGTTTTTCTATAAAATTCCACAGAAAATTGGTATCTCTATTAACTAGAAACAAGTATAAAAGGAAATATTATATACAAATAGGCAGTCTCCTGTATGGCTGTTTGAAAAATTAATACAATAATAGGCACCAAGCAACTAGGCTGGTAAGTTAAATGCACCTTAGTGGTCCTCAGGCACTGCACCGTTCATGTACTTCCAGAGCCTCTTGAATACTTTCATGTCTAACAAGTGGTAAAACACCCAGGATTTTGGGTCACGTTAAAATTTAATACTCACCTTCAGTACAATTTCATTGACAGTAGCAGCATCTGATTCAAAGTAAAGGTGTTTGTAGTCATGATTGCTTAGATATGTAAGTTTAAATATTGCATGACCTGTAAAGATATGAAAAAAACTGTTCAGAATATTCCTGTAAAGTTTCAGCAGAGCTTGTGTGCCTGACAGAAGAAAAACACAGATGGTGATCTTAGCATACCATCAGCACAACAGAAGGAAGTAATGAAACGCTTACAGGCTTCTCATGTCATTTCAATTTAAGGCAAGTGGTGGCTTACAGGAGCAGCTGAACTCTATTCAATAAAGTTCGTTTTCCCATCACATCCCCACTGCAGGAAATGCAAAAATCTATCAAATGGCTAGTTAGCTCCCGTTCAGCCCAAGACTGTATTTCAGTTAAACTACCACATTAGGACTACTTTATGTAACTATTCACTGTATAATCATCACATGCAGAAGGTAAGTGTTATATTTAAAATAAGAGGCCAATTAACCTCAGAATCATCACTCCAACAACCTCTCCCCAAATCAGCACCCAAACTATCCAGTTCCTTACGGCAAAGGAAAGCGTCGCCACTGTAAAATACAAAAGGCTGCAGCAACGATGCTACGGAACAGATACTCAAAACCAGGAATCTCACTTCCTACAAGCAGGACAATCAAAATTAAAGTATAACTGTAATTTCTACCTACGCAGCACTTCGCTGGCAGGCTTCGCTGTTGCTCAGTCCCAAATGGAGGTTTTAAGTGATGAAATGGACACGAGGTGCTGACAGCCCGGCCAGCCTCTGCGGCTGCCTTTGGAGAACGGCACGGGAACTACTGACCTTTAAAAGTACTGCAGGCGGGACGGCGTTAACATAAAGGTCTATATGCAGAACATGTAGGAAGGCAAAATATCCTTCACTTGTTCGGATGTTCATGGCTTCAAAACTAAAATTAAGCATATTCTATACATTATACTTTTCCATCATTTTTCTCAGAATTTATTCAGTTCAAAGGTCAAGGTTAGTAATCCGTAAAGTAACAGCCACATTACTGTAAATTCAGGTCTTTCCTGGAGGAAAGCTAATTTGAAATCTTATTTACATTATCTAATTCTCCAGATTTCCAAAAAGTGACTGATATATGCTCAGATCTGTGGCCAGAAAATTTGAGACGTGAGTATTTTATTGTGGCATGTTAATTAAACACCATTATAATGCACTAATCTGGAATATAAAGTCTATATTGAAAAATTGGCTAATAATAATACCCCTCCCCCCCCCCTTTAAATCATTTGACAAATGATGCTTTGGTGGTACTAAAAATGCGGGAATTCCTAGCTGCAAGCTCATTAGTATGTTAATGCATGCACACCCGGCTCTGCTTGGGACTGAATTCAGCACCTTTACGATTCCAAAAGTGCCCGTGCACCGTTCCTGGCGACATGACACAGCGCCGTGCCCCATCAGCTACCACAGTTTTCCTTGGACATTTAATGTTACAGACAGTTACAGAAATCGATTACTAAAAATGAAAATTAAAATGGCACAAAACACGGTCTGGAGGATTCCAGCGAGGTTCTTTGTTTTGGGTCTTGGAAGTTCATCGGGTGGTTCTTGGTGTGGATCAAGACTGCCTTCACCTGGTTGAGGTGTTTCATTCCACGTTTTCTTCCACCCGAGAAGCCCGCTCTCCCGACGCTGACCTTGCCTTCCCGGCTGCTCCGGAGGCTGCTGCCCCCAGCACGGCTCAGCCGGTGGGAAAGGCCGGCGGGCTCTGAAAGTGCCAGAAGCCGAGGATCGGCCTCGCGCC
>NW_009191404.1:684-2053 GCF_000690835.1 Fulmarus glacialis | reverse complement strand
CCCGCCGCCCCTTCTCCCCCCCGTATACCAAAAAAACCGAGGAAAGAATAGATCTAATTTCTCCCTTTTCCTCCATAAATGCATTGGATTATACTAATAATAATCACACGCAGAGAGAAATAATGATGTCATGCAGCATAAACACTCCTTTTCGGTCCGAGTCAATCCCGGCGAAACTGGGAGCAGCTATTCCAAATAACTATATTAATAGCAATGTAATGTTTTCTGTCTACTTAAGAGACAGGAAGAAAACACCAACTTTAAAAAGACCAGGAAATTCTGTTTGCTAAAAGAAAACAGGAGGCTTTGAGAGGAAGTTATTTGAAACTGCTGCATGTATATTAAAAAAAAAAAAAAGAAAAACTGCTGATATTAAAAAAAAAAAAAAGAAAAAAGTGAGTTGTTTGCTGGATAATAACCCTAACTCCGATAGCCTAAAGGTAGCAGGCCTGTAAAAGCTTTACGGGCACAAGAAATAGGATCCAGGAGCATTAGCAATAGAGTACAGATGGACAATTTGATCTCTCCCGAGCTCCGGAGTGGAATGCGGGGAAGAATGCGGAGGGAATATATTAAAAAAAAAAAAAAGAAAAAAGTGAGTTGTTTGCTGGATAATAACCCTAACTCCGATAGCCTAAAGGTAGCAGGCCTGTAAAAGCTTTACGGGCACAAGAAATAGGATCCAGGAGCATTAGCAATAGAGTACAGATGGACAATTTGATCTCTCCCGAGCTCCGGAGTGGAATGCGGGGAAGAATGCGGAGGGAATGTCTCTCTCCTCTGCAGAGGAAATCATATCCCAGTTTAACTTTTCTTGCAAACCAGTGGCTTTGTAACTGGCTCTTTTGACTATTTCTGATGTGATTTCCACCCCGCTTTGGCATCAAAGCCCGACGGGCTCTCTGAAGTCCGCTCTGTTTTGGAAACGTTAAGCAAATCAAAGCTGGTGTGGGTTTCTTTTTTTTTTTTTGGGGTGTGCGTGTTTCTTTTTCTCCCCCTTCTTTGCAACAGAAAATCTTCGCAGCCCACGGCCGGGGATCAACGTTAAGCAAATCAAGGCTGGGTGGGGTTTCTTTTTTTTTTTTGGGGTGTGCGTGTTTCTTTTTCTCCCCCTTCTTTGCAACAGAAAATCTTCGCAGCCCACGGCCGGGGATCAGGCAGTGCCCGCTCGGGGATTTCTATTTTTCCTCCACAGTCCTCCAAAAATTGGCTCCCCTCAAAAAATCCCTTCACGGTGTCCTTTGCTTCCCGTGGAAAGGGAAGGGAAAGGGGAAAGAAAGGAGAATCATCGCAGAATTCAAAAGAAAATATTCAGATCTGGCAGGGCCCGGTTTTATTTTTTTTTGTTTTATTTCATCACTGGGGAAAA
>NW_009191404.1:0-642 GCF_000690835.1 Fulmarus glacialis | reverse complement strand
AAAAAAAAAAAAAAAAAAGACATTTTTAAGGTCAAGCGTATTTTGTACCTATTAAGCGTTGTTTTTCTTGGAGGTGGTGAATTGTTGCTAAAAGCAATGTTTGTTTTACTTGGGTTTTTAGCGGGTTTTTTGGTTAACTGCGTTTTTTTGTTTACTCCACCCCACCTCCCGTTCCTCCCATGCTGAGCAAAAGAGGGGGATTTCTTCTGTCTCCGAAATATTCAGGTTTTATACCCGTAGCCGTGGACGGGTACCAAAAAAAAAACCCCAAACCAAACCCTGCGAGTGTGGAGGAGAGAGAAAAGCCGATTTTGGGGAGTTTGCCTCCGCATCGCTGTCTCGGGGCGTGCACACAGGAATCACGCAAATGTTTTTTTTTTTCTGTTGTGCCCCGCAACCCCCCTGCTCCCCTCGGCCTGGTCCCCGGGGGGGGAACCGCAGGGCAGAGCCGGGGAGAGGGAAGGGGACACGCGTGTGTGTGGGGGGGGAAACGCGCCCGTTTTCCATGTAACTGCCGAACGCGGAGCACGATCGCTCGCTCTCTGCCCGCGACTCCCCCAAATCCGAATCGGGTTAAAAATGTATTTTCTAGGAAAAATAAAATTTAAAATAAACTGGGGGCGGGTCGGTGGGACGGAGCGG
>NW_009191403.1:358-790 GCF_000690835.1 Fulmarus glacialis | reverse complement strand
GAGGGTGAGAGCCACCGTCTCCGCACCCGGGGCGGAAGTGGAGGTCCTGAAGACGTGGTGTTGTGCTACAGCCAGGATGGCCAGCCTGGATGGCCAGCCTGTAACTCAGGCACAGGTCAGAGCCTTGGGCTCCATGGGGCTTGTTGAGCATGCCAAGCCGAGGGGGACCACCCTGTAAGCAGGGCTGTGCGCATCCCCTACGCTCAACGAGAGGTGCTGGGAGGGACCCTCTGTAATCAGGCGGGTGTCCCTGGCCCCGGCCTTTCAGGGGCAAGGGGCTGAGATGTGTGGGGCCGGGCGTGCCCTGCCCTAGCCCTCTTTCTGCTCTCAGCCCCAGGAGCAGCTTGGGAGAAAGAGAACCACGGGGGAAGGTGGGAGGCTGGGAGGAAAGTGCCCCCTCCGGGTATTGGGTCATGCCTGCAAGTGGGGGCC
>NW_009191403.1:0-220 GCF_000690835.1 Fulmarus glacialis | reverse complement strand
TTGGGGCTCTGCTCTTTTGCCTCCCTCCAGGCCACTGGGCACCATGACGGTGAGAAAGGTGGGTCTAAGGTGGCTGAGCCTGGGGGGATAGAGAGTAGGAGGGGGGAAGGATGGCCGGGGGTCGGGGAGCGCTGTGGGGACCGCCCTCCGAGGGCCAGCATCCCTCTCTCCTCCAGGCGGAGGAGCTGGCGCTTGACTGCGCCCTCCTTCCTTGGCAGCA
>NW_009191402.1:0-8698 GCF_000690835.1 Fulmarus glacialis | reverse complement strand
TTAAAGGTCTTTTCCAACCTGAACGATTCAATCATTCTATGATTCTAACATTAAGACTCTGAGATTTGGAAAAAAAAGAAGGATGGTGATATGATTATACTAATGATAATTTTGCTGACAGAGGTAAAAAGTATCAAAGGAAGATACACTGAAGCATCTTGACGAAGGGTTCATGTGGGGGTAATGAAAATAATCTCCAAAGAAAGAGGCATTCTCCTAAAACCTGTGAGCCTGGAAATAAAAATAAAGCATCTGAGCTACTTAACAAATACACATTTTATAATTAAAGCCAGCTACTGTCTGAAGATTGGAGGGAGGCTGAATATGATACCTAACTTTCACAGAAGAGTTAAAGGTAATGCTGGGAACTACAAAGCAGTACTGAAGCAGTACAGGAAAAGCTAGCTGCCACTAAATTAACCAGCAAAGGATTGAATAAGGACAGATCAATACCCATATCTGATTTTTCTGTATCAAAATTGTAAATCAACAGAACTCCCTGAACATGAGTATTGTTGAAAAAATACAGTCCTTTCTTTTGTAATATCTGCAAAAAGTGTCCTGAAGAAAGTGGGGTAAATTTCTCATGAAAAAAAACCTTTTTTTTTTTTCCCTAAGCTTGGATTTGTAGCTTGCTGAACGTGAACATAAGGCTGTAGCAGACAGGTATTTAACTGAGCAGTAGGCGGATAAATATAGAAGAGATGTTGTGTGAGCTTTCCTCTCCCTAGGAGGAGTGATCCTTTTATTCAATTAAACGTGTGGAATTCAGTGTCCTGAGGATAAAAAAACCTAAGACTTTTACACTAATATTAATAAAATATTAGCAGTTTTGCCATTTAAAGGTCAAATGGACATGAGCTGTGTTGAATCAAACTAGAAACTACTGCTGGGACTGAAAAAAATTGTCCTCCCATGGAATACCACTCAGTAGCAAGTCAGGGGGACTTACTGGAAGGGAGGGATGGCAGGGAAGGAGAGAGGGAGGGACTGTGCTTTCCTGTGAAGCAGAACTTACTTTTAGAAGGAAGATACTGCATTTGTCCAGCCAGTGATCTTGTAGAATATTATAATTCCTGTGAACTGCCCTGACTGTGGGAAGTGGAAAAAAGTCAGTTTTTGACAGTCTCTGTAACACTTGCAGGGTCCGGTTGGTAAACCAGAGGTTTATGAGGGATTTACAAGGCATGCATGTCTATGGGGGGGTCTCCACTGCTTCCTGCTGGAGGTCTGAATTCATTGAACGCACTTTAGAAACTGGTATGTTTTTCCAGACCCAGAGAGATAAGCATTTATTTTATATTGAGGTTATCTTCTGTTCTAGGTACGTAAGATCAAAACCAAATTAAGAATGCAATATACAAATGGCCATACTGGCTTTGACCAAAGGGTAGACCTAGCAGGCTGTTCCTTCTCTGACAGTGGCCCAAAACATGTGCCGATGGAATGTACAGAAAGGGACAAATTTACAGAGATAATCTGTCATCTTGAGCAACTGGTTGCTCAAGTTATTCCTGAGCAAGAAGTTGACTCTGTATATTTAGCAATTCTCAGCTAATTTCTCTTCCATCAGCTTGACTAGTGTCTCCATGAACCAATGTAAATCTGTACTAAATACCCATGGGAGACCAAATTATCCATTCTTTTACATTCTATACAATATTCTATTTTGATTATTAGGCATGCCATGCCCACCCCATGACAAGAAGGCAATGACATCATTCTATTAAAAGTGCCTTTAATCCTCACAGGAGGTTTCTTGCCTATCTTTACCTAAGAACCTGGCCGTTCTTTTCTCACAGCTTTTCAGTACACGTGCGTGCGCACAGGAATGAATGCAGCATTGCAACCTCCTCCTGCGCTTCATTCTCTGATATTCCTAAAAGATATTTTGCTTTAGAAAACTAAAACACCCAAGAAAGCTGACAAGGTGAGCATGCCAAGAAATGAGAAGAAAATTTACTCTCCAATAAAATCTCAACTATTATCATAATGCACATTCCAAGTCAAGTCTAAGACGTTCCGTATTTTTGCTGAATGTATAGGCTGTGTGATTCGTTAGGCTCCCGTTCATTATGAAAATAGATGAGTAAATTACATCTTTTGCAAAAGGAATCATTATAGCTGTAATTTACAAAATATGTTAAGCCCTTTGATCTTTGTCAGAGAACATATCATATACTTTTAAACACATTGCTTGGAAATTGTAATTTAAAAACTATAAGCCTTACATTCACAGCTTTAATGCATATATTAGACTGTACTTTTCTACCAAAAATAATGTCCATGTTCTGCCTGTTGCATAACATTGCCTCAACTTCCAGCTGAACAGAAAAAAAATATGATACTGCAAGTTGATATGAACAAAAATTGTCACCTATGGTGACCTGTTGGCTTTTGCATTACTCAGGCCTATGATCTCAATAAAGTTAGTCTTTCTAGTGACAACCTATTGCGTATCAAATGTTTTCAACTCTGTAATATTGCTACAATATACCCTGTAGTTTGGTATCTGATATATGCATGTTTAAAAATAAGTAATACTTCTCAAAAATATTAATCTGCAGTCTAAATGCTGTTTGGAAATTAACATTTTTCTTTGATTTTTATAGCAAGTGCTTTTTTGTTTTAATTGTTATTTTCTAATGACAGTAAGACGGTACAGGAAAACAATGCTAAAAATATGCTTAGCCATTTTTAGGAATCTTTAAGGTAATCTTCTTGTACAGTTGAGAATCAGAACAGATGTTGCATCTTATCCGTGGATTAACTAGAGAGGAGTGGATTCATAAAAGTATATGTTTGAAAATGAACCTGATTTTGTACGTATTTATTCCTATGAAAAATGGCATTTCCTCTTGAAAGATCTAGTATAATGTCAAAATTCTGCCTGAGCTGGAGACCAGTCACTTAGAAGGAAAGCATCATAACAGTACAAAAGAAGCAGTACATAATATTTAAAATGCTATTCCTTGGTCAGTGTAAGATCTACCCAAATATATAAATAGTTGGATTTTGGAACTTTGCCAACATTTATTCAAGCTTTAAAAATGTTTTGGACTTCAGTGAAATTGAGCATAAGAACAGAATTCATCTATATACATGCACTTCAGTCTGATGGTCTCACTGTTTATTGTAATGAAGTTATGGTCTTAAAAACCATTTCATTTTTCCCCTTTTTTTGGAACTGTCCTTTTCTAAGGAAATACAAACTGTAGGCATTTTATTTAAGAGAGACTGCCACTGTGGTCCATTGCTTTTCTTAGAAATGGGCAGATTAAATGACACTACCTTAAATAAATAGATAGAAAAATCTATTTTTAAAAATTATTATTATGAACAACAGCCCGGGATTGTTTGCTGTAATCCTCACCTAAAAGGAGCAATGGTTCTGTCCAGCCTTCGCGTACTATTGCTGCAAAGCCCAGGCATTTCGACTTACCCATTCAGTTGCTATGCATAAACTTCTAGCATTTGTTCACAAAAGGTTTCATAAAATGAACAGCTAAAATAAAATGCTGCTATTTGCCCAAAATAGCATAGCCTGCAGATTTCAAGAGCAACCACTACTGCTTATAATTAATATGATATCACTGATTACCACTTATAAACCTTTTTTATGGGAGCCTAAGCCTCCTATATTATGAATAACTGAGCATATGGAATCTTAGATCATTTTTTTACCTTCTGTCTCTGAAAACTTTCAGAGGAAAGCAAGCTAGTTGTATTTCATTATTCTGTATATTTAGCAGGTCTGTTTTCTTGGCCATGAGTCTGAAAACCTTTTCTAAGAGGACTTATCTAGCAGCTGTGTTGACAATTCTATTTTTGAGTGCAACTTCAAGAGCAAGATGAGTTCTTCACACCTGTGCCTCTAGAGCTTACTTTTTGGAAAGAACTGGGCTTTGCATTAATTTTGCAGCAAATACTACACAGTGCAAAGGAAAAAAAAAGTTTCCCCTTCCAGCACAGAGTGATAAGGAAGAGTAGTTTGTGCTGTGTCGAGGAAGTTTTTCTATGAAGGCTCTGGACAGAACATGAAAAGCTAGTTAAAAGGGACCTTTCAACGCTGCAATATATTCCTTCATCGAACTGGTCTTCGGAAAGTTTTATTGGGACAAATTCATAGCTCAATTTCATTCACAGAGTGTTACCTCATCACCATACAATTAATGATTTCTGGGCTTTTAAAGAGCCACATCCACCTGGAGTAGACACTGCAGACCTCGAATAAGAACATTTTCTTCACGTAATTTCTTTGTATTTGTCCACACAGTTTTACAGAAAAAGAAGCATGTTCAGATTTCCCTGTTGGGGCGTACAGCCTGGAGTGTGGGTGACTTGGTCCTCAATATCAAGGATGTGCTCTGTACTCTAAAAAAATGCATTGGAAACCTGTGTGGGGATGGATCTCCCCCTAAGATGAAGTCAGGATCCTGCCAGCCCGCACAGACAGAACTACAGCTTCTGTGGTGCTTCAGGGTCCGGTAGTGCCGACGGGGGCTAATTGCACAGAAGCAGTCCTCCTCTTGCAGAAATCAAGTGAAACATCAAAGCCACTTCACCAACAATAATTCTATTGGACATCTGAGAATCTCACCGATTACTGCCTTAACCCATGAAACCTTCTTGCTAGAAATCCATTATGTGAAAGCTGCAAATCTGCGGAGCACATAGATTTAATGGTGAATCTAGAAGTCAGCTTATTTTTTTTGTGAAGTTGAGTTATAGAGCGTTTTGACATTTGCCAAAGCTTTATTGTCAAGTCAGGTGAAAGATGCTTTTGTCTATGCAGTCCCCGTAATACCCATGACATCAGTGAGAGTTTTTTGATAACACCTGATAATAAATCAGTGTATCTTTCAACATAACATCATTTATTCCGTTTCTAAAGTGAAATAACTCAAAAATATGAATAAAAATGAGCAAAACTTCCTTGCACAATCTCCATCTCACTCCTATGTACTACATGTTAAAATGTTTAAAATCCATAATCATGTGTTTTTCCACCGTGTCCTTGAATTGTTCAGAGCTCAAAATGATGGCTTCTTGGCAAATGACACAGCAATCCAATATTTATTTTTGTCCTTATTGTTTAGAGATTCCATAGCTCCTTTACTGCACACCATAAAACTGCTTCAGCCACGTGGGGCAGAGTGTTCCAGTGGTTGGAGGAATTAACGCTGGCTGCTGCTCCACTTTGCATTGACATTTTTATTATAATGGGGTGTGAATGATTACTTTTAATCCATTTTTTTGTAGAAGTATTTGGAAACAAAGGTTAAAAATCATTTGTCTTCCATATTTTTGGCACAACTTTAGGAAAAAGTTTGCAAAAAAATCAATCAGTAGAACTTGATACAAATGAACACCTTCTATTTGGAATAACTTGAAAAAAAAAGCCCGCTTGTGGTAAACTTGGCCAGCAGATGCATTGCAAAATCTTCATTCTAAGCAATCATCTATGTTACTACATTGAATGTGCTTGGTGGAGGGGGCTCTCCAAGAGGGTAAATGATTGATTTTCAGTCTGACTGCCAAGCAAGCAAAAATATTAAAAGTAAATTTTTTTAAAGTGCTATTATTTCTTTCCACAGAAATGCAAAAGAAGCAAAAACATTCCCCGGTCATGAAAATGTTCCATTTAACTAAAATAAAATGTTTCATTTTGGTGCTTACGCATATGAATTGAATGTGTTGCTTCCGAAAATTAATGTAGGAAAAGCCAGCCTTTTACCCAACAACTTAGAAGTTTGAGCACTCACTGATACACAGCAACTCAGAATCAAGTCCATCTCTGGAAGACACTAATCACCATGTCAAGGAGGAGGATGGAGGACTTTATTCACCATCTTATATACATTAAATTGTTTCTAATTTAGCAACCAGTGGCTGCGTGTGCCTTCTTCTGAAAGAACAAATTGAAGAGCTATTTTCACTAGTTGTGAGTTTTTATGAGGTAGGACAGCTGAAAAAGGATGGGTATGGCATGACCGCCTCAAATAGCCTAACAGTGCGGGTCCTGAAACAGGAGAGCTTTTAACTCACGCCTGTGATGTGCCTGGCAGAAGGTGTTATGTTTCCAAGGGACTGCTAGAGCCACTGGCTTAGAGCGCGTTCCGACCTGGGCTTTCTTTGGAGCTCTTCCACTTTGTACAAAATTAATTACATATGTACTGAGAACACACAATGATTCTCCCATGTGATGAGTAGGAGATTTGCTGAAGCGGTAGAAATACCTGTGTTTAAACGTGAGCTCTTGGGAGAGTAAGGTGTTCGTTCCTTCAACACGCAGGACTACGATGCAACTGGCTGTCTAGGCCATTTACGCCCGAGGCAGGATTCAAGGGTGGAAATGAGCCTGATTTTCCCATAGCAGGTTTCCCATGTTATATAAAGGTTATATCATGCTGTCATCACCTTATGTAAAAGTGCTATTATATTACCAATGGTATGAATTCAACTAGTATTTGCAAAAAATGCAGGGGTGAGTAAGCCCCATCTTTCCTAGCAAATTTACAAAACAATTACATAGATGCACTCCTGAGTTAATCACAGAATCTCTTTTGCTATTTTACGATGATTTGTGCACTTCAAACCAGTTTGCTGATTTTCTCATTTGCATCTTTGAATTTGTGTCAAATAACTTCCCTGTGGGTTGAAGAAATGTTGAAAAAGATTGGATTGTGGGAGAGGCTGTCATGCTTAATAAGTGGTAAGCTAATTCTCTGCTTTGACCACAATGTAGAGTAAAGTTGGAGCAATCCAGAAGAAATGGGGTATGTGTAACTTTTGTGACACCCTCCTGATTCTACCTTGGGGTGAACTGTATGCATCTTACATACAGTGAGATCTTACATAGGGATCTGTCACAACTTTTCCACATAGTAAATATACAGACCTTGCCTAACTTTTCACTAATATGGGGTCACTAACATGTACTGACAGCTTATTATTCGTAGTGGGCAGGTAACACATGAAGTTCTCTATTTGTGGGTTGCTAAAGCAGTGACTTCCATCCTGTCCTCCAGGAGATGGGGCTGGGTGGCAGCACTTGACACTGTTACAATACCTATCCACCGACGCCCCCACACCCCCAAAACTAGTGCTAGCAAAGATTGTGGTACATAATTAAACCTTTCAAGCTAGCAAGTCCATGGAGCTTTAAATGGCTTGTGGGCTGGGAGAAAGGAAGGAAATCTCTTTCACTAACCTCCTTCCCAAACCTTTGCCTTCCAACCTAATCTCACTGGGGTTTGGCACCTGTCCCCTAGAGACATCTCACCTTTGGGGTAGGTTGTAGGGCCAGGTGCTAACCCCATCTTTCTGACCGGATTGCAGGACTCTAATAAAATTCAGTGCTCACCCACCCCTTCCTGGCCCACCCTGGTCCTACACATGCAGGAACTTTGCTAGGAAGCGGGAGGACAAGGGCTGCACACACAACTGCTGTTTCTCTGCTGTGTACCCAAGCAGTGTCAGAGCATCATCACTCGGTTGGTGGGGAAAAGGGGAGGGAAGAAGAAGGAATGACAATGTGGGAGAAGGAAAATGGTAAGGGAGGCTAGGGGAACACACAATGTCAGGTGGGACCAGGCTGCGTACACTGGCCCAGACCGAAGACTAACACTGCAGTTAATGTGACACTGCAGCGCCTACCTGACTATCTGCTGGAGCATTGGCACCTCCTAATTTTGGTCTAATTTGAATGCATCTTGAATTATGATAGTGTCACGATATTGCTCTATGGCTCTTCACTGATAAGTGAGTCTCCAAGCTGATGGTCTTTTATCTCTTCTGTTGGCCGCCCTCATCCTGGGCCTGACACCTCTGTCTGTATACTTTTGACAAACTATCACGCTTCTCTACAGTATTCACAAAAAGCACTGCAATAAATCCTTTAAAACTGTAACTTTGGATTTTACTATCAAATACTTAAGAATAGATATTTTTCTCTCTCCCTAAGCAGAGACTGAATTCACCTTGCAAGAATTTTCTTCACTTCCCCCATTCAGTTCTTTGCTGATGCTTATTTGCAGGAGAGGATTTATGGTTTTGTCCCCTGCTCTCCTCTCCTAGGGTGGCACGAATTGCCGGGGTCAAGGACTGCCTTTCTTGTTTCCTCCTCATTCTCCTCTGTCTGATGCACAGAAACATCCTTCCTTCTCTCTCCTTTAGACGATGGACTCACCCTCGTTCTAGCTCTTCAGCTTGGGTATTTATGTGTGCAACAAATAATAATTAATGAAAAAAGAAAAGTATTTACGGGGCCCACTCCAAACCTGGTATTAGAGAGAGCAGTACCGCCGAAGAGTATCTCTTTTGACTTCTCGCTAGCAGGCAAATTGTAATTTGGGGGCTAGGAGCGGCTGGATTCACGGTGAGGAGGAAGTTTTCGGGGCTGTGGGTGCTTTTCCTTCCTTCCGCCAGCAAACAGCGATCCACGCCAGGATTTGCTTTCTGCTCCTGTATTTCGGCGATGCAATGTGTAGCACGTTTCTGTGTGTGTGTGTGTGTGTGTGCGTGTGTGTGTGTATGTGTGTGTGTCTCTCCCTCGCTGTGTCTGCCTCCAGGATTTCTCCCTGCCTGGCGCAGGAGGCTGCTCCAGCGCTGCGCGGAGCAGAGGTTTCCCCGGATCCCGTAAAAACAGGCACACGCATCCAGTGCACCACACGCATGCACACACGCACGCACACAG
>NW_009191401.1:0-13747 GCF_000690835.1 Fulmarus glacialis | reverse complement strand
CACCTGCCACCCACTCACCACATGTCTGCGGGGAGGCACAGAAGTACCCAGCACTTGTGGTACGGGATGGAGAGCTGCCAGGGCACAAAATGGCCTTCCCTCCATCGCCGGCCTTTGCAAAGACCCCGCAGACTTGAGGCTCTTCCCAGCCCGGCTGCCAGGCACAGGACAGGGAGCGTTGAGTGGAAGAGGAGCCCTGCAGCAGCACAGAGGTCTCCCACTGCCACCTGGGCCTGCTCCCTCCTCTGCCGAGGAGGCGCAGATGGCCGACACCGCACAGCCAGTCCCAGGACAGCCAGCAAAGCCCAGGGAAGATTCAAGGCTCTGAAAGCCAGTCGAGGATGGCTGAGAAATGCAGGGCAAGGCAGGGGGGACATGGGGACACAACAGAGAATTGGGGCTGAGGTTCTGCAGAGCAGCGGCCGAGCGCTGTGCCACAGCTTGGCGGGCAAGGGAAGGGCATGCCTGTGCTCGGCGCAGGCACCCGGGAGCAAAGGCAGCCCCGGCACTAGCTAGAGAACCAGTGGCACAGGCAGACCCTCCCCTGCAGCTTGATACACCCCTTGCACAACCGCTCTGCAGCCGGCGCGGGGCGGAGACAAGCGGCAGGAAGACGGGCTGCCCCGCTCCTTCCCTCAAGCCCCGAGTTCGGTGTGAGCCCCGAGGAAGGACGGGAAGGAGGGCCCCCGTCACAACTGCTCTCATGCCGGCTAAGTAACATGAAAAGAAGGAGCACGGGAAGGAAGCTACTTTAAAAACCATTGCCAGCAGAACACCTTCCTGGTTGTTTTGGCCCTTTTGGCACCAAAATGTCTCCTGACAACCCCTGCCACGTTAACCAATAAAACAATGCCACAGATTAGAGGAAGGAGGGAGGAGGGGAGAGAGGACGCTACTGCCATAAATTGCTTTCCCCTTCCCATCAGGATTCCTCAGCAGTAGGGAGCAGGCCAACCCTAACGTCGCTTCTGAGCTGCTTGACCACAAGTCATCTCGTCAGAGAGTCGGGGCCAGACGGAGGGACAGCCCCGGGCACAGAGCCAGTATTTAGCATCCAGGACAACCTGCAGAGCAAGAGGTCCTGCCTCGGCCTGCAGGGAGACCAGCCTCAGTGGTGGTGAGTGCCCCTCAGTGATCGAGGCAGGCCACTCACGCTCGTTATCCTTTGACACCACGCAAGGCCAGCGCCAGCCCGCACTGCCTGTGCATCGAGGTGAATAATGACTAAAGCAAAATGGCCATGAGGAATCATTTGCCTGCCATCCAGCCCATCTCCTCCTCTCCTCAATCACTTCCAGCTTTGATTAGACAAAACAAGAAAGTTCTCCCTTTCAAGCAGAGGCTAGTGCTCTGCTTGCCCAGCGTCCTGGGATGGGACTGGGAGCTCCCCAGATGTTAGCTGCTTCTCCTCTGGCATCTCAGCGTTGCTCAGGGATGGCACAGGGACCTGGAGAGAGAAGACAGCAGAGATTTGCATGAATACAGCCCAATACAGAGGATCTGTTTGAGCACACAGGCACGTGGCCCCGCTGCCCTGCTCCTGCCTCCAGCTCCACCAGGCAGAGGTCTCAGCTGTGCTTGGGAAAAGGAGAAACCAGGGGCCACCAAAGAGGCAAAACAGCAGCTTCATGAAGATCTGGAGCAGTAGACTGCTCCAGCAGAAGTGGTCTGGACTGTTGCTACCAGAGAAACGGGCAGCTCATGGCCAAGCAGGAGTAGGCCCAGCCTTTTCCCACCATGTTCACAGAATAATTTAAGCGGGAAGGGCACTCTGGAGGTCTCCTGTCCAACCATATCCTCAAAGCGGGGCTAATTTCAAAGACAGAGCAGGCTGCTCAGGGCCATATCCAGTGGGGCTATGGCATTCTCCAAGGATGGAGATCCCACATCTGCCAGGGCCCTTCCCAGGGACAGCCCTTCAGCTTGCGCTCAGTGCCAAAACAAGATGCCTGCAATCTCCCACCCCTCTTCAATGCCTCCTCGCCTCCATAGGCGCCAGCTCCTGGATGCTCTCACAGCAGGACTGACATCTCCAAAACCACAGCCAGCTGTGATTTCCTTTGAGGTTTACCCAGGAGTCAGAAGAGCCCAGCACCCTCCCATCCAGCTCCAGAGATACTGGTTTCCAGGGCCAAAGCACAACAGGCTTTTCATCGGCAGCCTCTCAGCAAAGCCCCAAGTGTTGCTTTGTCACACTATCAGCATTCTCTCTGCTGGCCCAAAGCACCAGCAGCTCCAAGCAGGCACAGCCCACTCACCCCCCCGACAGAGGGAATCACTCACGGCACTCAGGTGAGGAAGGCTGCCATCCTTCTGCTGAGCGCTGCTCTCCTCTGCCTGCCCACCGGGGTCCTGGGCAGCGGTGGGCTCTTGAGTGCTGGGCCCCCGTGGGCACGACTCCTCCTGAGCTGTGCTCTCCTCTTGCTGCAAGATGCCCCGTCTGTCCAAGACGCTGCAAGAACAGAATCACACCGTCAGAGACCCATGCCTCCCCCGAAGCCGACTTCTTTTTGTGGCAGGAAAGGTGCTGGTGGAAGACAAACATCAGGGGAAGGGGTTCCTCTCCAAAACAGGCTGTGCACAGCCCAAACCTAGTTTACAGTGTCTATGTTCCTCCTGTGAAAACCAAGCCCCTTGGAGAGCAGCCCAGTTCAGAGGGTGGCACCCTGGAAAGAGCCTCCGCTCCATACGCTGCCCCAGGGAAGGGGAGCCACTCCTCCACTGGCTTCCCAAGCACATGGTGATAGGGAGCACATCACAAGCTTGAATCACTGAAAATATGCAAGGAAGGCAACACAAGACCTTCCTCCTCAGAGCATCCAGCCGTGTCCCAAGTGACTTCCAGAAGCCCTCAACACACACAGCACTGGCAGAAGAGCAGCCAGGTCTTGTACCCAAGCAAGAAGAGCTCCTCAGGGTCCCCTACTGGGCTCTGGGGGCAAGAATGGCAGGGCTGCCCCTCAAGAGCTTACCTGGGGGGCAGAGGCCCGCAGAGCACCTCACAGCAGTTCTTCACTATGTTGCCATGGCTGTAGGGATTCTGCACGCGGTTCTTCCCAGTCCAGGACCCCTTAATCTGCAAGTCAGGGCACAAGTTCAGGTCTGCTCCACCGACACCTGCCCCCAGCCCAAGGAGCCCTGCCTCAGCCTGCAGGGCATGTCAGCAAGGTGGACGCAGCCGTGATACGCCAAGGAAGCGATGAGAAACGGAGATGGCTCAGAGGAACCAAAAGACTCTACTTACGTCTTCGTTAGTTGTCTGATTCAGTGCCACCAGGAAGGTGTGGAACCCAGTTAACCCCACCACTGACCACAGGGTGAAGAAACAGATGAGCACCTCCAGTACAGTGAGAACAGTTAAGGACTGGGAACAGCCTGGGAACAGTCCCATCCCAGCTAGGTCACTACCCCCAGGCACACTACCCTAACTTCTCTTCTTCTCCTAGACATGGTTTTCTGTTTTACCCTCCTCCCAAAAGCCACAAAATTGCTCCTCACCTTGTAATCATGGGGGAAAATGCCCTGAAAGACTCCCCAGAGAAGCCTGGGCATCAGGACTCCAGTCCCTCCATAATGCAGCTCACACTAACCCCCAGCTTTGGAGAAGCCAACCCCTCCGCACTGTGGAAGGATATGTCCCTGGGGTTTCCTTCAACGTGTTCAGAAACCCAATCTTCAGAGATTCTGGCAATACAAATTGAGAGATTTTTTTTCTCTGGAACATCACACTGAGTCCAGTTCCCTTTCCCACTCCATCACTTCTGGGTTCGCAACACCATCTGTATCCCCCCTCACCCTTAGCCAGCCCAGCCATCCACCTCTCCGCAGCCAGACTCACTCAGTGCTACGTAGACTATGTTGAAGGTGAAGATGTAGATGGTTAGGAGTGAGAGCGAGAGGATGAAGAGGTAGAAATAGCGGTAGTTCCTCTTCCCCACGCAGTTGCCCACCCAGGGACAGTGATGGTCGAAGCGCTCTGTGAAAGTGAAGATGGAGATCAGTGTTGCTTTAGCACAGTCCTGCCTGCCTCCAGACGCTTATTCCTGTGCCCTGAATTCAAAAATTTCCAAGGCTGACAAGGACTCCCTGGGCCATCAAGTCCAACCCTCTGCTAACTCAGGGCCTCATATCATGGCCCCCTTCTGGAAGGGGAGGCCAGGTAAGAAAGTGCAAAACTGTTTTACTAATGAGTCGTTTTGCACATCAAGATAGAGTTTAAGAGCTTGGCCCCACGCGTGTCTTCTCTCCCAGAGACCTGAGCTTTTACTAAAGCAGCACACAGGTTAGATAAAGGTCTGGGGGTTCAGAAGTTCTTATCTAACTCTTTACTCCTACTAGAATAATTAGAAAAGGGTTCAAGGGACTGCATAAACACTCAAAGGGCTGGGAACCTGCAGAGGAGGAGAGGGATCCAACAGAATGGGATTTCTTCCTTGGGAAGGAATGCTGAGCACGTGTCAATTATGATACACAAAAGGGTTAAGAGAGCATCTGCTACGCAGCAAGGCGAACAAAAAACAGGGGCACTCAACATAACGGCAAGGAGCTGCTTTCATGCAAGACACACAGCTCTCCGCTGGAACCCTCTAGCCCAACAAGGCCAGCAGTTCAGTGAAACTCAAAAATGGACTGCACATTTACACAGACAAGTTAGGCTTATGTTAGACTAGTTATTGCCAAGGAAGTACTGGCAAAGATGAACCATCTGGCTTCAGGTTCTGAGCAAATCTCAAGCTCCTTGAGCTTAAGATGAGGCAGACTGTCCCCGTCTGTTCACACACCACCATTCTGGACTCGCTCAGCAGGCGCAGCGTGAGACCTGATACGGAGGTGCAGATCTTCACCTGTTCTCTTCCAAAGGCTCTCACCTAACTCCCAGGGGCAGGAACAGGCACGGCCTCTTCTACTCACCCACACAGTTGTCGCAGATGCTGCAGT
The DNA here is from genome assembly GCF_000690835.1 of Fulmarus glacialis. Taxonomy (NCBI): domain Eukaryota; kingdom Metazoa; phylum Chordata; class Aves; order Procellariiformes; family Procellariidae; genus Fulmarus; species Fulmarus glacialis. Next base: position 8,809 of record NW_009191401.1, on the reverse strand, counting down.
GAGAGGCACGGGGCGGACGGAAGATCTTACATGTGTAGCAATACTTCAGCTTCACTATCTGGTTGTTGATCTGGAAGTTTTTGATCCGCGGGGGCGGGCGCTGACCCTGCGGCACAGTCCCGTTGGTGGCCTCTGAGAGAGAGAGCCAAGCAGAGATCAGACCTGCTGCTACAACACGACAGGCCTAGAATGACAGCTCACCTCCCTGCTTTTCCTACCAGTGGGATCAGAGCCTGCTGGGTCTAGAGCCAGTGGCTGCAGCTCTGCTCGCATGGTCCGGAGCCAGCCTGGCAGCTTGGAGGCAGGAAAAGGGATGCCAGAGCTCTCATGGGCATATTGAGAGGGGCCAGGGGGGTGTCACTGTACAGACCCACATCCACCAAACCTCCTCTCTACCTGAAGGATAAAGGGGCCCACATCAAGCTTCCTGCACCCCTTCCCAAAAGCAAACTGAGTTGGTATGTACACAGCTACAAGAGAGAAAACAGCATGTGGAAAGGTTCCTAGAGAGGGAAGCAGGTACTTCACACCATCTTTTTGAGACTCAGCCAAGCAGAATTAGCCAGCAGGCGGTAAGATGCCCCACTTGGGGCAATCCTCACTTTTGGAGGGCCAGCCGGGAAGAAAGGCTCTGCAGAGAATGTAGCCTGTAGATATGCCAGAAACACAGAGGCTTTTCCAGCCATCACCAGCTCAGCTGGCTCCGCACTCACCAATCTCCATCTCGATGAAGGCTGCCTCGTCAGGCAGGGCTCTCGGGATCACCCCAGGATCACTGAAGCTCGTCCGCAGGAGCGTGGCCATGGCGAATAGGAAGAGAACTGCGGCAAAGACGGGGATGGCTGGGGACAGTTGGACTGCCAGGTACCGACACCTGCAGAGAGACGTCAGGAGGCGATGAATCAGACCACCGCAAGGTCTGCCTGAGCCAGGGCCTGAAAGCCTGGCAAGGCATCAGAGTCCAGACTTTTCTGAATACTGGTTATATCTGGAGAAGAGAAGCTGTTCAGCACTTCCTTCTGATCCCATCACCACAGTGAAACATCCCTGGGGCAGCTCTGATGACCAGCCATGATCAAAGTACTGCCATGTTTCTAACCAGCCAGGCACAGCATACTTTCCAGCATTTTGTTTCGTTTCCAGCTCCCATTTTTCTCAGTGTCACAGGCCTAGAGGACACCCGCTGCAGCCAGCTGCCAAGGGACGGACCATGCCTCTAGGAGAAGCACCCAAGGCCTGGTCTGAGAACCCACCACTGGGGCCGGAAGGCATGGAAGAACGTCAGAACGGTGGGAATCTCTGGCTATCCCCTACAGAGGCAGCAGCTTCCAGTTCCACAGAAATTACTTTCCAGGGATGAACTGTGTCCTGTGCATCTCAGGAACGGATTCACGTGCAAGTGCAACGTTCCCGTGCAACAAGACGTCTGGCTTCCTTTGTCTTTTCTGAGGTAAGGGAGTCAAAAGCTCCAAATAAAGTAGAAAGGCTCCTGCCCCAAGACAGCCCCAGCTTGAGAGAGGAAACACAGCGTAAGGTTTGTTTGCTTTATAAATACAGAAAGGTCCAATGAGGAATTTACGTTGCTAATCCCACTGATTGAGGCAGTGCAAAGGGAGCAAGGAGATTAATCTCACTATGCCCCGTGTCACTTCTGGCCACCCGCAAACATGTCTCCATAGGCACTGCAGCCCAGGCCGTGCAGAAGGCGTCTACAGAAGTCATGGTTTAGAGACGTACTGGGCTGAAAGAAAACATGTTTTTACCCTGATTCCTTCAGAACACCCCATTTATGTTGGGGTGAAGTTCCTATGGGGGTTTCCTATGGTTTAAGGGAAACCCCACCCAAATCCCAACGCTTGTGCAAAATTTCACCTCTCCTTGCACACCTTGCTTCCCCAGGTTCCTCCCAAGGAAGGTGGGTACCCAGGCTTTCTAGTAAGCCCTGACTCCACAGGGGTGGATCCAGCCCAGACTCCTTCTCTCCACAGTTGCTCTCCAAGAAAGCGTAAGGCTACTGAGGTGAAAGGCATGGGATTATCCTCCCCAGTGGATCTGTCATCCTAAGCAAGGCAATTTCTACGATATCCATAGCATTAACTATTTAATTCTGGATAGCCTTCCCACCCATAGCTTCTCTGAACGCAATAAAGTTTCTAGCTCCAGCTGGTTCCTTTGCAGCACCGAATTCTAGCAAGCCCACCATCCACTGCAGGAAGGCCACCGGGCTTTAATTTGCCATTGCTTGACTCCAGCCACTGTCCTCTGTGTGGGATGAGGTACAGCCAGGGCTGTATACTGAAGCTACAGTATGCTTTGGCCACAGCCACAACACGGAGCATCCACAGCGATGCACAGGGCCTGTCCCCTAAACCAACGTTGTTAATTTTAGACACTAAAAACTCCGCAGTTACTCAAAACAACACAATCCTTAGAGCCGTCCATGTGCAGAGTCCCGCCTACATTTGACAAGCCAGGCTGAATGGCCAGAGGGCTGAGCTTACCGTTTTTAGGCAGCCTAAGATAACTTTGCTTTCCCTTTGCAAGGGCAAAGTCTAGAAAGAGAGCTGCAAGTCAGTCAGCGATTAATCAGAAACCTTGGATCCCATTTTGGGAAGGAATATGGGTTTATTCTTCTAAAAGCTGGGCATAGTCTGCCTCAAAGAGCTGCAGCCTGACCCTTGTCCAGCTGACATGACAGCTTTTATAACTTTTATAACTGTTGTAACAACACGAACGTATTACGAGCTTAAAATACGGATTCATGAACTGTGTGAAAGCTGAGCTGAAACTGCGCCAGAGCTTCCAGCCTCAGATATACACTAACACCTTATAAGTTTCTTGAGTCTACTGTGAGCAAAGAGATTTATTACCTGCAAGCACATGATCCGTGCTGGGTGTACTCTCCCAGGCACAGACCTGAAAGCTTTACACAGCGGCACTCAAGAATAAACGGGATCAGTCCCTGCAGCGACCGGTGCAGTCCCCGCTCAGTCTGCGTACAAGCACGAGCGTGGGATGTGACTCGCTCCCTGCTGACCATTTCCTATGCATCTTTGCAAGGAAACCTGCCCTTCGGGCTGCAGCGAGTCTTGCTGTCCCTGAGGCACAGCAAGAGTGGCCTCAAGATTGATGTTACCACATTGCAGAGAGCGGTGTGGGAATGGGAACAAGCCTGCAATTTTAGGAGATGAAAGAGATGAGTGTGCAACCGTCTTCCCCGCTGTGGCAAGGGAAGCAGCACCATCCAGCCAGCATCCAGCCCTTCCATCCAGCTCCCAGCGTGGCACAGGGCAGGTTAGGTCCCCAATTCAGGAGGGGAGAGAAACGATCCCAGACAGACTGCCTGTCTGCCCAGAGGTGGGCAGGGGGAAGGACAGGGACAAAGCCCCAGAAAACACCAGATGCCTGCTCTTCTGACTGATGGGGAAAAGATACCTAGAAACTCACACAAGGAAGTATTAACGCTAGCTCCTTCAGCCACCATTCACAGAAGCGCATGAGATGTCTGCTCAGCGAAGCCGTTGTCCTGTTGCCATCATCCCTCCAGCAGGAAGCAAACATCCAGGCACTGTTCTGGATGCTCGACCCCATTACTCAGACGTGCCCTGGCACAGCAGGGGCCGAGCAGGGCCCTCCTGCTTCCCCAGGTTGCAGGGCTGGCAGCGTCGCTGCGTCGCTGCGTCCCCTCAGCACGAACATGGCCTGGAGGCGCGGTCAGAGATGTGTGAGCAAGACAAACCCCCGCCACACTGAAACGGCATCCTGAGACCCAACGCTGAGCCGACTGCGTGCCTCCCGCCCCTCCCTGCACTGACGGAGCCTTGCTTTTAGGAAGGTGTCTTTAGGGAACATGCCCAGTGCATCTGCCATGGCAGAGAAAGCCAAGTGCTGTCCAGAGCGGCTGAGCAACAGGTGAGGCCACCATTGTGAGGTTTTGACTTGGTACTCACTAGCCCTGGGAAGTCTTCAGTCTACGCCTCGTCTACAGCGCAATTACGCTCAGCAATTCATTTACAGTGCTAAGTAACAGACATTTTAAAGATCTTTTGTTTGGGAAAGCTGAGAGTCAACAGAGACATACTGTTGGCATGTAAGGGTATTGCTCCTCCTCCACTCCCAGTGCAATATCTGTGTTCTTGAGCATGTTGTCATCTAACAGCAGACAATAACAGCACTATCACAACTCATCATCATGGGGAGGGGCTGGGGGTGAGAAAGGTTTAAACAAAGAGATCATCAGAATGGTGGGGGGGGCGGGGAGCAGCAAGAAGCAGCAGCTGGTAGGTGCCACGAGTTTACGGTGTGAGGATTGCTTGACCCATTATTTTGTGATCGCTTCGGAAGGTCTGTTGTAACCAGCACATTAAGCAAAGCTCTGGAGGAAGGGGAAAACAAACACGCGGCTGGGGGTGAGAAAGGTTTAAACAAAGAGATCATCAGAATGGTGGGGGGGGCGGGGAGCAGCAAGAAGCAGCAGCTGGTAGGTGCCACGAGTTTACGGTGTGAGGATTGCTTGACCCATTATTTTGTGATCGCTTCGGAAGGTCTGTTGTAACCAGCACATTAAGCAAAGCTCTGGAGGAAGGGGAAAACAAACACGCCACCCCTGAGGGGAAAACAAACACACCAGCCCCGATGGAAGTGGACTTCAGCCACGGTCATCAAGCAGCACACCTCACGGCCAGGTCCCTCCAGGGTTCAGCCCAAGCTCTGTTGTATAATTCATTTACATCTTACTTGCAAATCACCTATTTAACTTTCCTAAACTAACGCATAACCACGCCGTGTACTTGTCCCAAACACTAGCGAAGCAAAGTACCAAATGCTTGACCCTCATCACAGCACTTACAGCCATCTGCATCTCCCAGACCTGGGACGATTTCCAGAAGCTGATGTACTTGTGGTAAGCGTGGAAACGGTTGCTCTGAAAACCTGGGTAACCGCTGCACTGCAATGCTACAAGTTCGGGGCCCTTTCCCAAGCAGCACTCAGGCAGAACTGGAGCCGCCTACAGAAACTCTCCCCGTCTGTCAACAGTGACACAGAAAACGCTCGCTAGAGACCCACTTCAAGTGCAGTTCCACTGTGAGCACATGCCACGTGCTTCCAACCCAACCGATGCAGCAACCGACTTTAGGCAGGAGACAGAAACATTACGCCAACATTATTACTCTTTTCCCAGCTACACTCAAATCTCCGCACAGGCAAGAGAGCACCCTGAGATCCGCGTGAGGAATGGTGGTGGATGTGCACGCTGCAGGGAGAGCAAAGCTGTCTTCTGAAAGGAGCCCACGTACAAGAAAAAGGGCATGCAATTTGAAAACCCGGAAGCAACCACTTCACACAGAAAGACGTCTTCATGAACAAAACGAGCTGAACTCTGGATACCAACACGTTCACCTCTATTGAGAGAAACTGTAACTACTAAAAAGCACTGATCAACTTGTGTGTAAGTTTTGACAATGCTTGACGTAGACCTAACCAGAGGTAAAAGCCATCTCAGAGGCACCTCTTTTTCAGTGCAAGATCTTGGATCTTTGGGGTTGGGGGAGGGTGGGAATTTAAGTCACATGAAGGGTCAAGCATAGCTTTTTTCAACTCATCAGAAAACAAAGAAATTTTAATCTCTACATAGCTAAGAAAGTAGGAAAAAAAAAAAAAAGCGATAAACATGCTTGGTTATTGGAAAAGCAAACAGCAGCCCCTTTCCGCACTCAGGAGCCTGGCATTGCAGGCGCTATCTTGCCTATAACATTTACAAATGTTGAACGTTCGTGCTGAAAAGCTGAAGACAAAAGAAATCCAGTTCTCTTGCAGCTGCTTTGGAGAGCTGAATGGAAAACTCTCGCTTCAGGAGGGCCATTACAGACACGCTGGCAAACTGCAACGAGGAAACCCCCAGCAGCCAGAGAGAGGACGCTACACCCCATCATCTTAATTCCCAAATGGATTTCACTAAGTGCTTCACCTGGGCTTCTCCTCATGCTTGAATACCACAAGCATAGTTAGACCACTAAGCGCCCCATCACAAAAGCTGACACACCCAGTAAGTGTCTAAAATAATGCCAAGAGGATATTAAACAGAATTTTATGTGACACGTTACGGTCACAGAGTAGACCCAATTAAATATAGGTCTTGGACCCTGCAGGGACCAGCCTTAGCCCTTGAGCAGTGGGGGCTGCTTTCAGCCAAGGGGGTGGCAAGGGAGGTGCCCTGGAGCAAAGGGCTCCAGTCGCTGCCGAGCACTGCCTCAGGAGCCAGCACAGCTCCCCGGCCCTCTGCTTTATCTGGGAGGGAGGAGCCGGATCTCCAGGTACAGTACTGATAGCTCAGTCAGCCCTCTGGGTCCTGTTCGCTTCCCGATGAAAAGACTTACCCGATTTCAGACCACAGCTCTGCGGTCTAGGGGATAAAAACATAAAAATTCCCGCACACGGGGCTGAGGTGGCTTCAGACCGTTCAACTGGAGACACAGCAGATGAGCCGATGGCATCGGAGCTACTTGGAGGGGAAAAAAAAAATACCACCAGCAGCAGCCCAAAGAGAGAGGCTGTCATTTCACGGCTGGGGAGGACTCTTTCAGCAAGGAAAGCGGCAGCTTATCTCATGACGTGCGATGCCCGTCACCACCGGCTCTCCAGCGACAGCAATTGTAATCAGAGCCGAGCCAGAGCAGCCTGGAGGGCGAGTATCAAACCCGCACTGGCTCGGATCGCGTAGCAAGACGTTTTCTGGCTTCAGGCATCCCCGAGCCTTGTTTAGACAAGGTGTGACTGCGCAAGTGATTCAGCTGAATGAAATAAGCATTCACAACACAGGCACCCCTGCAGTGAGCGTACAAGACTTAAAAGGACTCCTCCACCCACCACAGTCTGCTTCTCTCCAAAACCAGATCCTAACAACCCAAATTGTTCCTCTGAAGCACAAACTTTAAGGGGCAAACCATGAATTTCCGCACAAATGCCAAAGAATCTGCCAAAAGCTGAAACAAATGGATCGAACACAGCGAAAAGATCAAGGCCGAGACCTTTATGCAGAAGCACCCTAATGCACGCAGAAGGCATACAGGGTAAGCAGGGCTCTCGAGCAGCCAAGCTGCTCATCTTCTCAGCTTGGTTGGTAAAACAGAGACATTGTAGAGTGTTTCTGGTTGGGAGGGCAACATTTCATCCCTATCCCAAAATCAAAAATCCCCAAACAATTTCAAAACAAACCCATCTCTTTCAAACAGAAAACATTAGGGTGTTGTGCATTGAGAGAATCAAATGGGTATTTTGGATTTTCCCAAACTTTTCCTCATCTCCACAGTCGAAACCACTCAGCCAATTTAACTAAAATTCAGAGACAATTCTGCTCCCAGCAAAACTTCCCCTGGCGCAGCGGCCCCCACAGAGACCACCCTCCAGCTCTACGCAGAAGGCACGTCCTGGATGTCTCGGTGCAAGCAAGGACGCGAACGACCCTTCCACGGGCCCCTGCCTCCCAGAGCACGGAAAGGGGCTTCTTGAGGAATTTCCAGTCACCCGCTGCGCCCGTGGCCGAACTAACCATTGCGCCGCCGGTTCTGCTGACATGGCCTAGGACTGGAAAGGCAGCCTCAGTTCGCTCTGCCCCGCGCAGCCATGGCGGGCAGCTGGGCGAGGGCAAACGTGGCAGAGCGGGATGCGGCTTTGCTCTTCTGCTAAGGACAGGCTCCGCAGGGAGTGAGAGCAATTATCCCTTGCAATAAGTGTTTCTGGAGCAGTAATAAGTGTTTCTGGAGCAGTAATACTTATTAATTCTTCCTGCAAGGCAGGAAGTCTTAGCCCCGTTCTTCAGATGGGAAAAAAAACAAACAACAAAACAAACAGTGGTGTCATTTCATACCTTTGAATTCAGACTGAGTCAGGGATAATTTTGGCTTTCCACACTCGGGAACCCCAACACCTCGCATTACAGTTGTACGGCACCTGCCTCCAAAGCTACACGACAACTAAGCAGAAAAACCAGTCTCGTACCTGACCAAGACCCGATGTTAGCCACTTCATCGCTGCTGTTGGGATGTGGCAAGCCTCGGCAGACTGTTCCAGAAAGCCCTTTCCAAGGCCACCAGTGATATCCGCTAACGAGAGGAGCTAGGGAGAGCAATGCCAGGCCAGGGGAAGTTGAGGCAAGTTCCCTGGTCTGGTGAAGACGTCTAGGAGGCCAGCATCTGGGCCGAGTGCTTTATGTATCTGGAGGAATAGCCAGGGCTTAACCAGCGAGCCGTTTCTTCCGGTTGCTTTCCTGGCTTAAAAAGCTTTTGTGTTACTCAACACTGGCTAGGACCTTCACCTCCCTAAGAACAACATAAACATGCTGATGAAGACAGAGGAAGGAAAGTTTCACAGTTGTTTAGCTGATCCAAGCTCATCCTCAAACCAGGCAAAAGGGGCACTCCTGCCCTCTCCCCACAACATCAGTGCTTAGGCAAACACAGGCTTTTTTTCCTTTTTGTTTGTTTTTTTTTTTGTAGGATTAGTCTAAGGCCAGATCAGTTCCACAGGGGAGAGCTGTGAGGAGGGGGCAGGTCCTGCTCTTTTGTCAGCATCCAGGACTTTGGCTGCAGGTCTTTATGCCAAGCTGATCTAAAAGGGTGGCCGGATCCTCTCCAAACAGCAGGGCTTCAGCTCACGGGAGCGGGTGCTGTAGTGCAGCACTCTGCAACACCTAGCTAGCCGGCAGCTGCAGGGCAAGCTGGATCAGCGCTAAACCCCGGTGCCACCAAGCTCACTTCTGTTTTGTTAATTCTCCGGCTGGGTCACCTCCCTAATCGGGCTGAGCTGGGGG
>NW_009191400.1:2811-3215 GCF_000690835.1 Fulmarus glacialis | reverse complement strand
GGTAAGGGTGGAGGGGAGATGGACATGCCCGGAGGAGACGGGTGAGGGACCAGGAGCAAGCAGGCTCCCGGGGGACATCGGTCATCAGCTCATCTTTACCCCCAGCCATGTTGCATCTCCTTTGGGACCTGGAGTCCTGGAGTCACCAGGCTCATGGGGGACATCAGTCATCAGCTCGTCTTTACCCCCAGCCATGTTGCATCTCTTCTGGGACCAGGGAGACACATCCTGCTGCCACCAGGCCCATGGAGGACATCAATCACCACTCATCATCCTACCATCCATATTGCATCTCCTCTGGGACCAGGAGCTGCATCCTGGAGCCACCAGGCTCACGGGGGGACATCAGTCATCAGCTTGTCTTCACCCCCAGCCATGTTACATCTCTGGGACGCTGTGTCCCG
>NW_009191400.1:0-2786 GCF_000690835.1 Fulmarus glacialis | reverse complement strand
TCCGGGAGCCACCAAGCTCATTGGGGACATCAGTCATCAGTTCTTCATCCCCCCATCCATATTGCATCTCCTCTGGGACCAGGAGGTGCATCCTGGGGCCACCAGGCTCTTAGGGGACATCAATCATCACCTCATCGTCACCCCCATCCATATCATATCTCTAGGATCAAGGAGCCTTGTCCTGGAGCCACTGGGCTCATGGGGGACATCAATCATTAGCTCAGCATCCCCCCACCCATGCTGCATCTCCTCTGGGCTGCCCGGTCCATCCGCAGCAGCTGCATGGTGCCAGCTGGCAAGGAAACCCGCACCGGCCATCCGGGGCAGCCACCAGGTCCACCTCGCCCACCCAACCTCAACCGTCCCCCATGGTGGTCGCCCATCACCACCTCCTCCACCAGGATGAAGCGGTGCCACCCTCCTCATCTTCCCCACCACCAAACCCCATCACTTGTCCCTGGCGGCCGCCCGGGCATGGATGCGCGTGTGCCGGGCGAGGGAGGACTTGTTGCTGAAGCTCTTCCCACAGTGGGGACAGGGGAAGGGTCTCTCGCCCGTGTGCGAGCGCTCGTGCACCGTCAGGTCCGCCAAGTACTTGAAGCTCTTGCCGCAGGCGCCGCAGGGGTAGGGTCGCTCCTCGGTGTGGCTCCGTTGGTGCATGGTGAGGTTGGACTGTTGGCTGAAGCGTTTGCCGCAGGCGGCGCAGGGGTAGGGTCGCTCGCCCGTGTGCGACCGTTGGTGCTTGTTGAGGTCCGATGGGTTGGTGAAGGTCTTGCCACAGGAGCCACAGGCGGAGGGGCGCTCACCCGTGTGCAGCCGTTGGCGGGTGGGTGGTGAGGGTGGAGAGGTGGCCGAAGCTCTTGCCGCAAGCCCCGCAGGCGTAGGGCTTCACCCCCGTGTGGGTTCGCTGGTGGGTCTTCAGGTGGGTCAACCGGCCGAAGCTCTTGCCACACTCGCCGCAGGGGTATGGACGGTCCTTCCCCTGTGCTGACGGTTTCACCCAGGGCTTCTCTGGGCTCCTGGTGTCCTTTGCTGGTCCAGGCGGACCTTGGGCGAGGGGCTGTGGGAAAGTGGTGGGATCCCGTGGGATCTGTCGCCGGTGGGTCGCTCTCCGGGCAGGGGTCCCAACCGCCGGGATGCCCTGGAGGATGCTGGGTGGGTGCAGGGGGTCTTGCCGTTGCAAAACGGATGCCTCTGGGTCTCTGCTCGCCATGGTGGGACCTGGTGGGGGGGAAGGAGAAAATGCTTCATGAGTTGGTTCTCAATGGAAGACACCATGCTTCTCCTCTAACCCCACTGCCCTTGATCTCCTCCAGCAACGGGGGAGATGGTCCAGCTCCCGCCGTTGAGTGAAACCCAAAATCCATCCATGGATGGCCATGAGGCCATAAGGCTGGGATAGGGATGAAGATGAGGCCACCTCAGCAGAGGAGCCCAGCCAGTCCGACAGGCAAGGACGGCTGCAGGAAGACTTGGAGAGGAGCCCAGCATGCTCCAACCATCACCCCAAAACACCACAACTCCTTAAAGCAGCGTTTCTGGCATCGCCATGAAGGAGAAGCTGATGCTGGAGGAAGGGACAAGATTTTGGGGCTCATGGTTTCCAGAGGACAAACAGAGAGAACAAGAGCTCTCTATGGAGATGATCTCATAATCTTCACTGCAAGATCTCCATTCTTTTCCAACTTCTCTGCAACTCAGGAGATGGCTGTCTTCCAGCTTCCCACGCTGGCGTGGACATCTCACATACATCTCCCAGCCCTTCTTCTCGCTTCAGTTTGGCTTTCGAGCCCAAGGAGACCTTTCTTCTCACATTGCAACAGGGCTCAAGATCACACGTGGTGGCATCACTGCAAGAGTCTCCATCTGGCTCCTTCTTGGGGTCACATCTTTCTTCTTTCTCAATACCCCAAGAGTTTTCCCAGTACCAGGACCTCATTTTTGGCCCTTTTCCCCTGTTTGTTCTCACTCATCCTCCACCAAGAGCAACAAAATCACCCCAAAAAAGAGCAATGACACCATGGGAGCATCCGTGGGGAGGACCAGACGGGGCCAAGCCCATCGCAGGAGACACCCCACCACCTCCAAGCCCGCCCCAGCTCCTACAGCAGCTTCTTCACCCCTTTTTTTTGGGGGGGAGGGTGTGAAGGATCTCTTTCCTTCAGCCCTACCTGGTTCCTGCAGGTGCTGCTCCTCTTCCTCAGGGACAAACTTGACCTTGCCCCGGGTCACCTCCTCCCGCCAGCCGTCTCCAGAGGGGAGCTGGGGTGACTCCAATGGTGGACTCGGTGGGTCCCCCGCTGTTTCGGGGTCCTCTGCATCCCCCGGGGCCACCTCCTCCACCTTCACGCGCACCGTCACCTGTGGGACCCAAGGAAAAAGGGGCACCCAGGCGCTGCAGAGGGGAGTTGGGTGCCTGGCACCCCCTCCCTCCTGCCTTTCCAGGGTCAGTTTTGGGGTGTCCTGTGGGAATAAGCTCGGAAGCAATGCTGGAAGGGGGAAGTTGTGCCCAGTTTTGGGGGACAGGAGGGTGGGATCTCTTTGCAAACCCCAACCCGGGGCAGGATCTGGCCGCTGCTCTCACCTGCTGCTCCCAAATCCCATCGGGATCTCCCTGTCCCAACTGGAAGCTCTCGGCCAAGGCGACGGCTTGGGCGCAGGATTCGGGATGTCGGACCCAGACCCAGCTCTGGATTTCCTCGGGAAGGATGCTGAGGAATTGCTCCAGCACCAGCAGCTCCATGATCTGCTCCTTGCTCCGCACCTCCGGCCGTAACCAACCCTGC
>NW_009191399.1:0-1990 GCF_000690835.1 Fulmarus glacialis | reverse complement strand
GGGGGGTCTTTCGGTCCCCACCCTATCTTCCCCTGCGAGGGGTGGGGGGGAGGAGAGGGAAGCACTTCTCGGGCTTTGTGGCCGGGTTTGGTTGCGAGAAACTGGTCAGAAATGCTGGGGAGAGAGGATGGGAACTCGTCCCGAGCCCGGCTGGCAGCCCCTTACTTTGGGGAGAAGGAGAGCGGGGCTACAACGCCGGAGCGGAGCCCGCCTCGGAGGGAGGGCGAAGCCCAGCAAACCCCAACTCCGCCGAAGTGCATTCGGTGGAGGAAGCATATCTCTAGCGGGGAGCAGATTGAGTGTATTAAGCTAGCATGAAACCAAAGGTCAGTGCAAATGTATCTTAATAGACTGTCTCAAATGGAGTGTGCCTCCTTTGAAGGCCGCTTGCTATTGCTCTCCTCATTACCATAGCGATCCTAACGTGGCATGCTGATGCACCATAAAACTCACACTTTCAACCCCAAAATCAGGCCCTTTGAACAACCCGAGCTTGATTAGACCTTTCTCCTTTTCTTTTCCCCCTTAAAAACCATTTCCTTGCCTTTAGAAACTCGCCCTCAAATCCCAAACGCATTCTCTGATCCCGGCAGAAAGCAGAAACAAAAGTGAGCTGAGGCGACGGTTCAAGCGGGCCTTTTCTTCCTGACAGTCTTATCCATTTTTATTATGGTCTGGAACAAGTGCCCGGTTCGCGTGGGTTTTGTTTACCGGAAATTAAATGAAAATGATTTAGTTCGCGTCAAACAAAAATATATACTTGTATACACAAGAAAAAGGGCCTGTTAGACGTAAATATTATGTCCTTAATGAAAAGACTGGACGGGCTCCAGACTTCGCCTTTCACTATTTAAGTATGACTTGCCTATTGCCATAGAAATCCTAACTTACCATGAAGATTCACCGTTGTGAAGAAATACTTCTTTGTGCGAGCTTGCTTTGATGTCTAAGGCATAAGATTCAGGCTTTCAGCTGCGCCTGTCTAGATTACCTTGAGAGCAACGGGGTAGACATCTGTAACAAGCAAATGAAAAATTAAAGGTGATTAGCCTGCACATCCAAACACTTCTGTAAATAGAGAAATAAAGAAATAAACAGATCTCAGGACACGATGGAGGCATCCTCCCTGCCCGCAGCTGCCTTCTGTACCTCTCCATTTCCACGACACAAGCTCCAGGGGCTGCAGAGGGACAGTTCTCCCCTAGACTAAGCTCCTCTCTCGCACATTTCTCTCGCCTAGGTAATTCCCTACGTGCATCTCCCGGTAGCGACAGGCTGTTGTCACTATTCTAGGCGTTTAAATGCAAAAGTTGTCGAGTTTGGGCGAGTGAAGAAGGGAACCCCGACTTGGTGTTTTGGGAGGAAAACAAAGCTGCATCGGTAGGGGAGGCGCTGGGCATGGGGGTGGTTTTAGCCACCGACCAGCTATTTATTTTCCTGTAGCTTTTATATTTATACATATATACATCTATATGCGTGTATGCGTGCGTGTGCGTACAGTTGTACACACACACTGACCCCAGCCACCTGGGTGCAGTGGCGATGTGTCAGACACGAGAAGATGCGGTTACAGCAGCCTTCTGTCTGCGCTCAGCAAGCCGTGGAAACCTCTTCCAGCAGCCCATGCTATTTATTTGCCTATACTATCTGGTATTCTTAAACATCATTAAAGTAATTAAAACGGCACCATTCGGCAGTTTCAAGCTACCCCAGTGGAGGGGTTTGTTTATTTATTTTGTTTTTTTTTTTCCCCTTCTTTCTTTCTCTGAGCCAGAGGACTGAACCCAGTGGGTTTGCGTAGGGTCTAGCTGCAAGCCCTGGAGCAGGATGAAGGTGCTAAAGCCGCGTGGCCGGACCGGTACAAGAATTTGTCATCGGGGCTATTCGCAGGACAGAAGCCGTGCAGCAGCGGCCCTGGGTCCCGGCGCTGCCGGGGGGCTGCCCGGCCCCGGCCCTTGCCGTGACGTCATGGAGCGGGCTCTGCCCCCCC
>NW_009191398.1:455-832 GCF_000690835.1 Fulmarus glacialis | reverse complement strand
GCCTCCTGCCCTGCCAGAAACGCTGCGGTCGGAGCCGGGGGGCTGGCGGGTCGGAGGCCTTAGGGGGGGCACAGGGACCTTCGGGTGGCTTCATCCCTCCCTCCAGTCCTTGCCCTGACCGTCCCCGTGATTTTCCCCTCCTGTCAGCTTTTAATTATACCCCTAATAAAAGTCACTTTGCAGGGGAAACGGGAGCTTTGTTGCTCAGGAGCTCATCTGCTCCCGCTGCTCCTTCCCTGCTTTAAACCGTAATCCTCAGCTGGGGACACTGCAATTAGCCACCGCGGAGCCAGGCACCGTGTCACGGAGGATTAGGGCTCCCTTTGGCGGGGAGCTGGGGGACCCAGCCCCGGAGCGGGTCCATGGCTCCGTGCCGG
>NW_009191398.1:0-250 GCF_000690835.1 Fulmarus glacialis | reverse complement strand
GAGCCCTCCCGCGCAGACAGACCCAAGGCGGGCTTCCCCAGGGGTCGGGTGGCTTTGTCCAATGTGACTGTGGGGACAAAAACGGGGATGGGGGGACCAACACGAGCCTCAACCCACATCCCCGCATGCCTACCCAGCCCCAGCGCCTGCCCCGAGGGTCCTGCATCCCCGGGAGGGGAAACTGAGGCACGGGGCACCAGGTGCCCATGACGCACATCCCGCAGCAGCCCTGCGCCGAGGAGCCAGGGAG
>NW_009191397.1:0-977 GCF_000690835.1 Fulmarus glacialis | reverse complement strand
AATAATTATCAGTTTACAAAAAAAGTGTCATCATATAACTAGCACAATTAGTTGTTAGTTGGTGGTTTTGCCATTTAATCTTGAAATCACCATTTTATGTGCCAATTAAACAGTTTATTATTTCCTTTTAGCATATTCTGAAAAACACAGTAGTATAACAGAAATGACAAAGTAGTCTATATTTGTGGTTTCACTGAACTTAAATATCTGTAGATTAGGTAACTAGACTGCAGCCGAGACATATCCACAACTTCTGTACCTCACAGAGTGTAATCAGCTCACATTACGGTAAATATTGAGCCCTAACAGCAGTTATTATCAAGGTAGTATGTATTCTTATTATGTCTCTTCATTCTCTTTCTAATAGCCTAAATTTTCACTTATTAGTTTTCAATTTTTAGGCTCAGTCTTAGGATGAGTCATTCATTATGACTGAAAAAAATAGGCCAGAAAAAATTTTCCTGTTTTTGAATGAAAATAGAACATCTAAACCTTGATACTTATTTTCAGAATTTATTATTTTTATTTAAAATGCTGAATACACAATTCCATTACCATGAAAACGACTTGTAATTGGATTACTTTTAAGAATTAATTTTACTTTTTTTAATAACATTACAGTAAAAGTAGTATAACTTGATGGATATTTAGCTATGAAATACTGACTACCTCTTACATAAATATAGATATATGTAGTTGTGTATAACTCAGCTAATCAGGAAAAGAAAAGTAGATGCTAACATAGAAACAAACAAAAACATTTGAGAATTTGTATTTAAAAATTAAAGCATAAAATAAAATCTTAGAATTAAGATGAAGAGATTTATATCATAGGTTACTCACAGCACACATGGTCACTTCCACACATAACGGATACAGAGTTCAATATATAACTTAATTCTGGAGTGAGCTAACTTTTAGTCCTAACACATTACAGTAAACCCATTACAGAAATAAAATAAAATAAAATAAAATAA
>NW_009191396.1:0-200 GCF_000690835.1 Fulmarus glacialis | reverse complement strand
GCGGGAACAGTCTTGGGGGGCACTTCCCCCCCGCTGGACCTGTCGAGCAAAACTTGGCGAGGCTGCACGGGGTGCGTGCTCGGCAAGGGGTACGTGTATGGGGTGCACGCGCAGGCAGGGGGTGCACTGTGAGGGGACGCATGGACACGGAGGTGGTGCCCGGGGGGCTTCACCCCTCTGGGTTAAATCCGCCCCGAATC
>NW_009191395.1:0-17650 GCF_000690835.1 Fulmarus glacialis | reverse complement strand
TTCCGCTAGCGCTTGCCATTTCCAGCAGGCTGCCAGCATCTAACAGGCTCCTTGCTTGTGTGTAGGGCAGGAACGGCTGACCCGCTCCTTGAACTCGGTACTCTGCAATTGCGTCCGTTAGAGGAGACTAGGTAACCCGGGCTCTTTGGTTTGTCTGTTAATGCAAGTCTATGAAACCTCCATGAATGATGTGGAAAAGGTGTATGGGTAATGATTTTTATTTCAGTCTTGTGCTACAACAATTGGATGGCAGCCAAGGATACAGTTTTCCTTTAAAAGTATGTACAACTAAGTTGTGGAACTCATTAACACAAGATGTTTCAGAGCCTAAAAGTATAAATCGGTTACAAGGGGGATTAGACAAACTGATGCGAGATCCCTTGTTGGTTATGAAGCACAATGTTTGGAAGCAAACTCCACCTCTGGGGTGAGTCCCTAACCCACTGGCAGAAAGAATAATATCACGGTCTACAAATTGCCAGCTCTTTTCCTCAATATACTTTGTTACAACTGAAGACAGATAGTGGCATCCTTAGTGCGATGCAGTGAGCAACATTAGCTTAACAAATCATTGAAGATTTCCTCAGTGAAGAAGGGTCAAGACCGGATCACAGGAACATACGCTCTGGGCTTCTACCACAACCACAAACCTAAGACTTCAGTATAACAGATCAAAGGCTGCAAAACTACAGCATGCAGAGAAAGAGAGCTGGAAGGGGCATCACTGTGGTGCTCTAGCCTGGTAACAACAGAGAATGCACTGTGCAAACTTAGATGTAGTCAACATGAGCAAATTTTAGATTATAGGTTTCAGCAGGATTTCAGAAATGCATAACATCTAGTGTACTAAATAGAAGCATTTTAATCCCTTAGTGCAAACTACCTCTACTTGATTTTCCTTCACTTCTGAGGCAAATGGCTGATGCTTAGACAACACAGGGTTTTCTACATCATAATTGACATAGGAACACATTAAACACTGAGAACTCTAGATTTTCTCCCTGCTGAGTCAGCTGAACCATTTCACAATCTGTAGCAAAAGCAGAGATGTTATGCAGGGGTTGCTGTTATGATGATGAGAGGGTCACTGTTAACCTGGACTGTGCATGTGTCATGAGGAGAAAGTCTCTTGACATTCAGCTAATTCTTCAGTAACTTCAGTGGCTTAGGGAAATGATATCCAGACTTTTTAGCCCACTGTCTTCTCATCCCTTCTAGAAGAGGCAACAGCAAGTCATTTCCAGTCATTGGCAGGTCTTTATGCCCTGCATGCCAGATTCAGGATGTCTTTTTTCACCGAGTATTTTTCTTCTTGCAAAGGTCTTTATGCCACTGTAATCAATTTTTTTTCAATGTTCTATTAGTAAAGGTAAGCAGCTTATGTCATAAGTTGTTGTAGGTCAGGGCCTTCCAACTGTCCTACACTCAATGGGTATGTTACCGGCAGTAAGAAGAGTTGAAATTTCCCTGTCAGAGGAGAAGGGGGTGTGCGCAGGTTGTCACACGAAAGGCCCCTTACAGAATGTCTTCCAGTAGGACACCATTGCACAGCTTGGAGGAACTGCCCAGCATCACGGTATTTGTCCCCCTCTGTCCCAGGCACAGTCGGAGCCTGAGGACAGCCATAGCACTGGATCTGCCAATTGATGAGTTTTTTGCTGAGTATGACTTGCCATATTTGACAGAAGTCTGCCTGTTTTGGGAGAAGTATTTATTTTAAATGGCTCTTCCTTGCCACTTGTTTAATTTCTATGATTTCTCCATAATCATGCCAATGTAACTTTCGTGGAGCTGTGTGGCAGACTGGGTCAAGGAAGAGACCAGGGCTAAAGGCAGCCCGGGGCGGGGCAGGGACAGAGTGGAGAAGGTTATTTTTAAACTCAATCAGCAAGCTAAAATACTATTGGGAAGAGTAGTGTTAGGAGTGGAGATGGGAACTGGAAATCTAGGAGTTCTAAGAGACCACAAGAGCTCAGTGTGTGTGGAACACACAGTTTTAGTCCTATAAAAACTGGGAAGAACCTGAGATTCCTGATTCTTAGCTGTGAAACTGAAAAGTCAAGAATGCTGTGTCCTTCCCTGCTGGTCAAAGTGGATGTCAATTTACTTCAGCAGTGTAGGGGCTCAGATGTCTGGCAACTGTCAAAGATTCATTGCATCAAACTTAAATGCCCCTCACGAGGCATCCGTAAACACTAAGTATTTAATTTTTCCTCTTTTTTTCTATTTAATCTTTAAAAATTACACGAACATCATACCTTGAGATATTATTAGATTTCAAATTTAAATATCAGGAAAATAAGGATTATCAAGATTAGACAATTGAATAGTAATCTTGTCCCCTGTCCACATGTACTGTGAAATTCTTCTGTTACATGGGTACATTTTTCCCACAGGGTCTTGCTTCACAGGAGAATCCCACTGTAGATAAAAATTAATACAGTATAGTGAAAAAATGTTATAGATAAGACCCCTGCCTCTGTTGTTAATGAAACAGAATCATCAGTACTTTTGGGGTATTTCCTAGGAAATGGCCTAGAAGTAGGGCCTCTCCAGGTTAGGTTGAGAGTTAGGAATGCAGAAATGGAAGGTCAAATAAATCTGGAAACTAACTTGTGAAAAATATGGGAATGGGCCTTTATGTAACAAGTGGACAGCATCCTACCCCTAAAACAAAAGTTGCTGAAGATCTAATCCACCCCACTAAACTATCCATATAATAGGACTACAGACACAGCAAAATTGCCTTTGCAGTAGCCTCATAGTCGAATACTGAGGAGTGACATGAGGCACTAGGTCTCAGGTCACCAAGTTCCCTCCACTTTGGGCAGAAATCCAAGCAGGAGGTTGCAGGAAGAGAATGGACTGTCTATCATTAAAGCAATCAAATATTTCTAATTGGCTTCCTTCCCAGCTGGCAGCATACAGTTCACAATTCAGTTATGCCACAATACTTCAGATATGTTTTCTTTTTTTCCCCTGCATAACAAATTGAGGCCCAGGGTCTGAAATACTGAAGTCTCAAGCATTTATAACTGTAACTGAGGACAGCAAGAGCTGTGACTTGGACATAATGAAATGACGTATAATGCCAAATGGTCTGAGAAACCATGCCCGAGGCATCTCAGAAGAGGCAATCAACACTAGAGCATGCTTTTGACACAAAACTTCCTACATCTCATTTCCCTTGCAAAGAACTGGATATCTCCCCCCACATTGCTCTTGAGAGAAAACAATGTTAGTGAAGTACCCACATACTACTGTGATGAATTTTATAGAAAAAGCCCAAAACAAAATTAATTATTTTGTGCTGAGAGCAGAGCTGGAATATTGCTCAGAAAGTATAGCTCTGCACATCAGGCAAGAAGAAAACAACATTGAGTAGCCACTTGCAACATGTCCATCAGCCATTCTCACCTTTAAATGAGGCAGGAACCCAGCTTTCCTGGTCCTCCCATCCCTGTAATTGAAAATGCATTTGGCTGAAGACGTCTGAAAGCTGCTTTCTGTCACATCTGTGCAGTCAACCACAAATACAGCACACTGGAGAATCCCTTCTAGAGCCTCTTTTAGCCTCATTTCATAATGAAATTAAACATATGTTATCTGCCTGTCAGCCTTGTCGCTCTTCTGAACCTATTAGCTAATTTTAACCAAGCTTAAGGGCAGAACAGAGGTCTTAAGATAGCACATTCTTGCAAATTTTGTGAAAATCAGAGGCTCTGGACTCTGGGTACTGCAGCAGTATTCAAAAAGAACATGGGGAATCTAGGGCAGCAGGAAAACATCTAAGAAACTGAGCTTTTTCAATTCTACTGTCCAAAGAACAGTCTGTTGTTGATTTTACATTTTTTAAATAAAAGAATTCATCCTAATTGTATCCCATGTAATTAACATGAAGCTTTTGTAACTATATTTGCATTTTAAAGGATTACCGCTAGGAAAGGACATAAAGTAAATGTGTATGCGTGTAAATGTTTGGTACAGAATGGTGTCCCTCAGTGGGCGGGGGGGGCAGAGGTTGGTGGAGTTCAGCTGTTACACATTCTGCATGGCAGTAGCCAGAAAAAACGTATGTGCACAGCAGCAGATGAGTCACAGCATATGTTGTCTTTTGCTTCATGAGGATGGTTAAGGAATGTGAAAGGAAGGGAAGAAGAACTCAGGTTATTGAAGGGAGGTGATAAAGGCAGGGGGCAAGAGATATTGAGAACAAATATCTTGGAAACAAAGCATCTTTAGCTCTGCTGTTTTGGCACTGACTTGTTTGTCCTGCAGTACTGAGGGACCCTCCCCGAAACCTAATATCAGTTATTAGTATAGCAAAGAGCAGATGACATTTTCAATTAAGTGTTTTCTTAAAACACATTACGAAGACCCAGCCTTCTGACAATCTACAATGCTGTTAGTCTCTGACGATCCAGTTTGCGGTAAGTACGGCAATATCAGAACTCAAAACACTTACTGAACTTTCAGCCAGTAATAATGTGAATTTTTAAATAAACTTTTTTTCCTCATATATTGTCTTAGATTCTAGCATAACAAAGGAAAATATGACCCCTTTTCAAAGAAATAAAGAAACTAACCAATGAGCATGCATTAAAAGTATTTCAGTTACTGTGAATTTTGAATTTCCATTTGGTTGTCTCCAGTATCAGCCAGACCTTGTTCGGAGCATAGTTCATCTCTTGTCCACTTTGTAAAGAAAAAAGAAAATCTCTTAAAAGGGCCTGCTCAGATATGTTAAATAGTAAGAAAAGGTGGTTCTTACTCCTATGATTTATCATAAGAAGTGATCCAATAACACTAGATAACCCAGCGTGGCTACATTTCAATGGGAAACCCATTTACAAGGGTAACCTGTTGCTGCAGAGTCCAGTGACGAACTCCCCCCACTGGTGAGCAATGACCTTTTCATATTTAGGCTGTGAGTACTTGCAGGTAATACTGTACCCACATAGAGAGTACTGAGATTGTTTTTCCCTTTAACTACCAGGTATTTAATGTAAGTTTCACAAGCTGCCACTTAAAAAAACCAAACCAAAACAAACAAAAACCCCCAAACCCAAAAACAAACCCACCCCAAAACACAAAAAAACCCGTAACAAATTGTCCCCAATTAATACAAGTGCTCTGAACATACAGTGGCAAATGGGAACTGTGGCTGAGAATAAGCTCTATGTGAAAAAATGGATTATATTTCAGTAGAACAACCTAGTCCTCATTTCCTTCTTTTCTTGACGATGACAACCGATGAACAGAAATTTTCTTCCAGGAAAAACTGGTTTCCATCAATTCTCACCACTGCAGAAGTGCTGATGGAAAGGACAGCAGTTTATCCCTCCAATACTTCACAGATTAATTCAGATCATACACAATCGGTTCTCATCCTCCTACCTATTTATTTCATAAAGGCAATTAAAGAATCGGTGATGACTACAAAACACCTCATATCTTCCTCACATCTTTGATAGTCACAAAAGCATCATCAGGCTTTTATATGCAGTAGAAAGGTTATGATCATACCCAGTATCGATGGTAGGTAGGTGAACAGGCATAATGTCCTGGGAGGACTGTCACCCAACACAGAGGACCAAGTGACAAGTCACCAAGGGAATTCCAGCTAAAGCGTTGAGCTACCAATGGTACTAAACAAGATGCTGAAAGAGCTGAGCACTCACATAATGAATATAAAAAGGATTATATACAAGTGGATACATCTCAAGTTAGGTTAGACAATAATTAGGGTTCCAGGCTGCTGCTATAACTATGACAAAGTAAACAACTTGCAAAGGCGGCCCTGTAATCTCATTTAAAACAATAGTTAATCTTATAGTGTTGAGAGCATTTCCTGAAAGCTGGGGCATATTATTAGTTTCCATGGCAATGCTGTGATGATACAGGAGAGATGCACTTCTGTAAGGAAATTCAGTGATTCCAAAATAGAAGACTTGAAGTTTCTCCAGGGCTGGAGTGAGATGCTATTTTGACCCAACTCTGAACAATGGAAATTAACTATGTTTGATAAATAACTGGTTTCATGATTTAAGAAAATCTATTCTTGATGCAATTTTATTAAGTACCCACATACTCTGTCGAGTCAATAAGAGCAATTATTCCCTCAGTAACACCAAGGAACACAATCCGAAAGAAGTCAGTGTAGTGGCAGCGTAAATAAGAAAAACAAAACTAAAACAAAATCCAGACTTTTGATTCATACCAGGAACTACTTTAGTCTTGACTTCTTGCTAAGTAATCTAATCCATGATATTATAGTGCTAGTCAGTACTGCATAAAAATAACCATGTTTAGAAATGCAAATCTCATGAAATCTAGTCATCACACTTGTCACAATATTCATTTAAACAATAAAAAGACTTACTTTGCAGAATTGCAAGGTAAGGAAAAGATCCCTAGAAAAGAGCATGCAGTCAAGCCATTCAAGGGATACTGAAGTAGTCGTATTTAACAGGACACCAAGGGGCGTTTTAGTTCTGTGGCCTGAGGAACAGCTGAGTCTAGGAAGCTCAACCTACGCAGCTTATTCAAGTAAAACTAAAGTAGTAATCTGATCATGGTCCCATGGATTGTCTGTCCAAATAGAAAATTTCATACAGGAAAAGCAGCTAAATGAATCTGGCTAAAAACTAAAGCTTTATAAATTCAAGCTGCAGATAGGGTACATTTTGAACAAGGCAACAGGTTACTATTGCAACTTAGCTAGCAATTATGGTAAATTTTTTATCATTCGAGTTATTAATAAACAAGCAAGACCATACTTCCTTTTAGTTCAAGCCATGACACTTAGGCTTGATGAAAGAATCTTTTTTATGAGACTAAATATACCTGTATTATAAGAAACTCAGATTAGATAGCCACAGGAAATTCCTTCTGGCCTCATTCTGTGAGCAAAAGCCTTGCTCCACTAACTTTGAAACAATCAGAATTTCATCCCATTATTTCTATTAACCTTCTATTCTTCTCTTTACTGCACTTCCTCATTAAACAGACACATGTCACTGAAGCATTTTATGGTATTTGAGACTAGGCAAGGAAGTAGAGAAAGAAGAACTGTATAGAAATCTTAGCTCCTTATGTTAATACAACTACTTTTAATCAACCAAACTAAAAGACTCATTAAAACACACTATTTGACTAAGATGTATTTTCCATAAAAGTGCTTGACATATCCCTGTGAAGCAGAAGAACATAAGCAGTGAAAAACAGTTCTGTAATCTCACAGAGCAGTGGAATAAAATGAAAACTTTATTTACATATGAACAGATTACAACCAATGGCCAAAAGAAGGCTGGAAAGGCTGCAGCATTAAATATTTTCTACTGCAGTCAAATTGCAACCCCTGAAAAACTGCTTTTAAGCACACAACTCCGAGTCACTCTGGGGTTGAAGAGCGCAGGCGTGACCATCCCACAGGCAGGTCTGCGGCGGGTGGGAGTGCTACCCAGCTCACTGCAGTGCTGCCCTGGCTCCCACACAAAGCGGGGGTGAGATCTTCCCTTTGCTCTTTACACTTACCACAGAAATTGAGGGCTTCCTCTAACGGAGGTAAGCTGCTCTGTGTTCACGTAACCCCTGCATTATAAAGCAGTGTTTGTATACTGGGGAGAAAGTCTGTGAGAAGGAGGCTTAGGCCTGGTAAGAACCTGGGTCAATAAACCCAGATGTCTGTTATTGTGGACACAAAATTTAAATCCTGTTCCTAAAGTGACCAAATTCTCCCTTAAAAGGGATCGCCTTCACTGCTGTGATTATTGAGGAACTTTACTGCTCTGACAGTTAGAAACAGTCATGTAAGTGCCAGCTTGCACCTGTCAGTAACCCATGTAATGCATTCGTTTTATACTAACGAAGTCCATTAAAAAATCATCTCCTTTCTCCCCCAGTTAAGAACAGTAATATCTCACTTCTGCATTAAACTTCAAATACTAATTCTGAAACACATTTAATTGGAAAAATCAGGCTGTGCACAATGACTGCAGACAAGCATGCTAATTCCTAAATTATTGCTCCAAAGCACCTGGGGAAGGATTGAGAATGTGGGCACATGACCAAGTTACCATGACATAACTGTGGGCATGAGGTTTCTTCACAGTAACTAGAGGATGGAAACATACACAGTCACCTAAAACACTTCTAGGTTATAAATTCACATGCCAGCTGCATCATAGTGATTCATTTGTTCGCCAATGCTTAAGACGCTGTCTTCCCTTTCAAACTCAAAGTCCAGACGAGACAAGAGAAACTGAGAAAAACATCACTGACTAATCAGGAAGAAACATGCCAATACACCTGGATTAAAATGGAATAATTATGATAAACCATTACATTTTAAACACCACCAAAATAAGAAAGTACCAGTGGATTTGTTGATAACTCCTGTTTAAAAACTACTCAAAGTATTCTAAGTATTCTTTATAATGGTTTATGAGTGTTACAAATGTTTGTTTTAACTGAGACTAGCAATTTTCCTTTGAAGCCAATTTGTGTTGAGATACAGATCTACTTACATCTGTTCCACCTAAAGGAAGAAGTATCTGTTTTTTGGTTCAATCAAACTGGTAAACTGAAGTGAAGGAAAAAGGGTCCCATTGTATAATTGTAAACTACTTGACTCAACATCTTCCTCCTACATTACAGATATTTATTTAGCATTTACCTTGGAATTCTGGGCTGTTAATGACACTTGAGTTTAAGAAGCAGGTGGTGTGTCAGAGGTCCCCTAGTGTAAATTAAAGAACATCATAGGGGGATTCAGGACATTCCTTCATTGCACAGTGCAGTGTGGTGACATCTACACTAGTTTTAAATGGGTATCGGAAGCAACCTCATAGCAGAGAGTTCTGCACAATGAAAATGAGCTTTTGATGAACAGAGTTTTTCATTAAAGCAGTTCTTAAATCAAACTTGAGATCCTTCTTTTCACAGCAAACTGTATCTGAGAAGTCCTCATAGCAGACCAAGTGTCCATAGGAAGGATAGGGAGAGCTGTTTCTCTCATTCACGCTCCCACATCTGCCTTTCCAGATGATTTCAGTAACTGACAACTCTGACTACTGTCCACGTTCCCTACATGTTTTAACATTGTGCTCTGCAGAGGCCAATACTACTACAGCTTATTTCATAAGCAAATGAAATTGCTGTACCTCCTAATAAGCAATAGAAACAAGAGATGTCCTTTTTTCAGTAAATTCAAGGCCATGTACATGCCTGCCCTTTTTCATCACCACGTAAAATTGTTACTCTGTGCTTCTGGAGACATGATTGCACAGCACAAACAAAGGCTTAGGACTGACTGAAAGCTTTACTCAAACATATCTGAGTGCTTGATGAGTCTCCATTCCTGAAGCAGCATCAACACTTTCATCTTTTGATGCATGGAGACACATCCCCAGCACTCCCTGGGTCGTTTCTGACGCTCCGTTCAGGAAGAGATGTCGGGATGCACTGAGGCAGAGCAGCCAGCAGGTGACCTCCTAGACTCAGAAAGCCAGGCGAGCTCCTTTGCCCTTCGGCGAAACGCACCAACTATGTGTGAAACATGCCAAAATATCTCCAGAAACATTAGTTTGAATTAAAGATGTCTCCCACAGCCTTTCATTTTCATGCAGCCGAACTTTACTATTGCATGTGGAACAGAAAGACAACTGTAATGGACAAAATGTTTTTATATTTATGAAAACCATGTTTTCATCGTTATCATCTATTATTCTAAATAAGTAACAAACTATTGTAATTTGTCAGCTCAATTAAAGACCAAAAAAGAAAAATCAGTGGAGATTTATGTTAAGAAAAAGTGCCATGCAGCTGTGGCTTTGCCTCTTGCTATTTAAAGTTTGGAAACACAATTTATCCAAGTAAACCAGCATTGAAGCAATCCAAATTAACCAACAGACTAGCCATCACACCTTCAATTATAAAAACTATTTCTGAACAAAATTCCCTGTTAATGTTTGAAAAGTTAAGGTTTCCAATGTCTTAAACAATCTTAATCAATCTTAAACAAGGCTTTTAAATCTGTATGAAGGGGAAACATTCTGATTTGGGAACTCTTCACTCTCTCTGTACATGCAATTGTCTACCAAAGGGAAAAGACAATAATGAATCAGGCCTGTAAAACTGAAATGTTAAATTGCACTAAAAATACCCTTATTTAGATAACTGCAGCCTTTTCTTTTTGCAAACTATTGTCCAATATACAGTACAAGTTTACATGAGAGTTGCAACACAGTACAGACATGCATGATGCATTCCTTCAGGGTCTTCACCAAGCATGCAGGCACAGCAGATCATGTTACCAAAGAAAGAAAAAAGAATACTAAGAAAAAACCTTAGGAAATTGTTGCTATATGCACGGACAGATGGGAACAAAACGAATTTGGAAAAAAATTGGAGCCATATTTTCCAAGATTCTTAATATCCATTCATCATGCAAGAAGTACCCTCAAACGCATCCATACAGATGTCTTTCACTGTGCTCTTGCCCCCCTGAGATTGCTCTATGTCATCTCTACTCACTTCCAGTTACAACCCCACTAAATTATAGATTACTGTTAATTTTATGTGTTCATTATGTCAGTGCTTAGTAGTTTCTTCGCTCATAATATTGAAGAAGCATCCAATGTAAATAACATGTAAATAACATACCCTGCATATTTCTGGAAATCATATTTACATACAATCTAAATATTGACACTTCTGTATTTAATTCAACATTGTTACTAGTGTTTCTGCAGTAAATATATGGCACAAGTTGCTGTTCATGCCACCCTACTTCAAGCAATACGCTATTTAAACTGAACAATACGTAAACAACACAAAATAAATTTGAAGCACACGATTAAAGTGTATAATGTATCAGCTACTAATACTAATTACAATGGATAAACCCTGCAATATGAAGTACTCCTATGATTAAAGCCAACAAACAGATTTCACCACTTCTGACTACCAAAAGCAAAAAACATTCTTAAAATGTTGACTGGCTAAAATGAAGGAATTACTACATTAACAACTGTCTCATTCATGCAAAGGTGAGTTAAGCAACTATTTATTTCATCTTAGGTTATCTATTATATTAAAGACTCACCTAAGTTACAAGATCTGACCGGCACTTTTAATTAATCACCTTAAAGCACTGCATTTTCCACATTAAAGTACTAGCATATGATCTATTTAATTAGTATATAAAGGGCTTCAACTGTCCCTGACCATTTACATAAGAGTTACCATTAAAGTCAAGCGCTAACAGAGCAAATAAATGAGGCTACCAGAAAGGAAACATAAGAGACTCGTCCCTCTGTGCACACCAGCTGTCACCCTGCGCCCTCAGAGCATTCAGCAAATCAAAAGTATATGAGGCAGGAGACAGACGATTCTGACGATACCCCTCACATTTTGGGTCATGCTGAACGTGTATTGAGACAGAACTGATTCCTAACTTGACATTTCCTGATAACTTCCCTCTGCCTCTTCTCACACCGGGTCTCTTACGACAGCTTGGAGGCAGGCTTCTGCACACAAAATGCAGAACTAGGTGGAGGCACCCAAAGAAGAATATAAGGAAATAATTTCAAAATTACAAAACAAGAAGGTTGCCAGGACTCTCAGGGGCTCTGAACTTCTAAAGGAATTTCAAAGCGTAGGGAATGACTAAGAAATAAGAGAAGGTATTTTCTTTCCAAAGCAGGCACTGCTCCAAAGAAGAGCTAGCTTCTGCCAATAGGAAGTAATCATCAAGTTTTCCTAAGCACAGTTGTTTACCTCCCAGAGTATTTTCCAAGAAGAGGTTCCAGTTCTGAACCAGGATGTGCAAACAGAAAAAATTACTGCAACAGGAGCTTTTAGGCATGTGAGATTTCAACAGTTGGTTTTTTTCCTCAGGGAGCTTGCTCAACATGTTAAATACTTACACAGAATCCAGAACACAGGCTGTCAGTTCTCCGGGACAGCACAACAGCAAGCTCAGTCTCTCTTCTATTGCCCATGCACATTCTGCAACATCACCCCCAATGATGCACTCGCTGCATCATCTCAACTAAGTGTAGTACTTTTACCTTTTCTCTTTCACTTGTTATCACCATGCATCAACGTAGAAAGGTGGACACAATACCTCTTAAGTAAAGAGAGATCTAAAGACAGAACTCACAGTGCACAACTCTATCCAAGTTGGAAATTATGTTAAAATGTGGCATCTTCCAGAACCTCCAAATCCTGCATAATCTGCATAACTCTGTGGTCCACATTTTCCTGCCAGCACTATGAAGAGAACTTTGCAGGGGATCGCTGTGCTTAGGACCAAGCTAGAAAGAAAATAGCTGAAGAGCTAAACTAGGACTACAGCATGGAAATAGGTATTACGGTCAGACGAACCACAGCCAAGCACCAGAGGTGCCAACAGCTAGACCTTTTAAAGGGAAAGGGAATCCATGCAATTAAGTAGAGTCAAGAATAGAGGAATGGTGTGGGAAGCGGATGGGTTCAACATTAAACAAGTTGATTGGAAACAGAAGCCAGAACAACAAAGCAAAGCCCCAAAGCAAGACACTGATCAACCACAACCTCCCCTTGACCTGTGGGATTCCTTCACGTATCAGCTAGCTGGGGTGCCTACCAAGCAGATTCCCTGACCTGAGTCTGCTTTCCTGGCCAGCTGATCCAATGCTGTTTGATTCCCAGGTGGAGTCTCTCAGAGACTGGCAGGTGACGTAAATCCTCCCAAGGGCATCCAGTCGCTATGTATAAAGATCTGTTTACATGACCAACGTTTGCAAAGCTTTCCAGTAATGTTTCATTTTTACAGAACTAGTAGCACAGGGTTGCTGGGAAGCAAGCCTTTCCATTCACCGTGGCGTGGATATCTCATCTTCTTTTAAATTCACATGAGTGGTGCGCTCCAGTCTCTGAATGTGCAAGAGAAATTTGGTTCTCAGTCTGACAGAACAAATCAAATCAAGAGATCTTTATCTCAAAATACTGTAATGTCCTTGTAAATAGGTAGGCTTTCACTTTATAATAAGCATTCTGTGACAGTGGGAGGGGGAGATCAACTTTCAGATGAGAGTGGGGATTAGCAGGCTGCCTCTACACCGAGACCTCTGCTGTTTAATAAACATGTCAGTTTTCTGGAAGTAGTAAATTGGCAAAAAATTGCAACTGCTACAAAATTATATAGGTTAGCTAACTTCTGGTCTTGCCTGAGACCAGAGAATTCTTGAGTTTCAGAGGAGTCAGAGTCGTCTAACAAAATGAAGCAAATGGGGATTACAATGCAAGTGAAATTCAGGGAAAAGATACTATGTAGATGCAAGGAACATTCTGAGCTCTTTATATAGGTTGCTTGATCTTAAATTTACTGTTATCACTCCAAAAAGAGGTGATATATCATTAGACCTGGTTAAGAAAAATCTGCCATCTTGTATTCTGTAACATTAAAAAAAGGAATTACACACAGAAAATGTTAGAAGCCATGAAGCATGAGATGATTTTGCTGCCAAAAAATCTGTGATGCAGAAAGGTTACTACAGGAGAGGGCAACAATGGAGGTTCGTATTTTTGAAAAAATAAGTGAATCAGTTGCTATACGTGTATCTACAACTGGTCTTTGGGAAGTGTGCTTCCCACCTGCCTTTTTTATGAGGTACTGCATGAAATTTATTGCTACTAAGCTACCACTAAACATGGAATAGGGCACAACCTCTTTGAATGTAGGCAATGCTACTAACTATCTAGAGGAGCTCCAAGGTGAGCGTCAGCGCCTATGGCTGCTGGGAACTCCAATGGCAGTGAAGGGAGACCCTCCTTTCCTGAAAAAAGGCCTCGTAAAAGGCCCAACCTCTAGCAAACCTTCAGAGTATCTTCATTCCAGAAACACTAATAGCATTGTCTGAGTTAACTCAGACTTCTCTTTGAATCAGAAGGCGGCTTCATTGGCTATGGTGATGAGAGAACTAATTCTATTGGGATGGGGAGACAGAGTAGCCTACTATGAGGGCATGTGATCTGTCACAAGATACACGCTGCCCAAGTCAACTGATGCTGCCTGGAGCGGCTAGGACACCGCTGTGGGGAAAATACAGACAGAACTCCAGCATGAAGTTCTGAAAGTACTGGAAGAAGAGTTGTAACAGGAGGCACTCAAGGTACAAGTGTGATGGGATCTCTCCCTCACCACAAAAGCAGCTAGGTCAGAGGACTGAGCCATGAAGATGATCAAAGTAAGAATCTCCAGCCTATGCCTGTGGCCCACTACACAGATCTAAGATGGAACTGAGGCAGACCTACCCACTCTTCCTTGTAATTCTGGGTAGTAACAGGTACCAGTAATGTATGTGGGTGGAACACGAGGAGAAGGAACTGGAATGCAAGGTACACGTTTGTAAGATGCTTGCAGGAGAGTCATAGTTTAAAGTTGGACTCACTGGGTCTTTTCCACACTTTTCTGGTGGTACACTGGAAACAATCATAGAAGCCAATGAGGCAGAGTCTCAATAATAAATATTAATGGAGAAAGGATGACAGCTGAGCAAAAAATCACCTTTCTGCAAGACTTGCCTGCAGCAGTGTTAAGAGAAGGCAAAGCCAACATCACTTCCTACAGCATGCGGACAGGTTAGCAGTTCCACGGGGTAGGCAAAGGATACAGATTCTGCATAATGCCTCTACTATAGAAGTATCACCTTTTTGCTGAAGAAAAGGTATGTCATTGTTCCTACTAGGCTTACCAGACTGCTGAAAAGTGCTACATTCTTTATTATCGCATTGCCTGTAAATTGTCCCCGCCCACTACAACAATTAAGAGCTACCCTTCCACTCAGAGCAAGAGGAGCAGCATGAACCCCATGTATGCTTCCAAAAAGCCTGAACTGTTCAGAACTAGAAGGAAGTGTTGTCAGTACCCCAGACAACTGAGTAACGTGGCTGAAGTGAAGTTCTTCCCTGCTCCAGCTGACGATGAACTCAGCAACTAGGTTAGTAGAGTTTCTTATAGAAAGGTAATGGTTACTTTCCACCTTAAGACTGAGAGCACTAGAATTTTGAGAGATGCACTCTTGAATCCCGATGTGTAACAATGAAATTTAAGAATAAGTAAAATGAATACAAAGTTCATTACAAACATTACAGGTTTGGAATAACCTCATTTTAGGCTGCAGAACAGCTTCCTTTCTCATTTAATCAGCTATCGATACAGATCTGGGAATACTCCAGCTGTTGACACGAGCCTGGGGCCCTGGGCCACTTTCCAAGTGTTTTCAGACGCATATTGGGCAAACAACCTCTTTCTCAGATTATGCTTGTTAGTTAAACTGTCTTTTCTCTACACCTTCTTCTTCCATTTTCCTTCCCTCCTCTATTCCCCCTTTTTTCATATGTAGATAACATTCAACTCATATTTCTTTCTCTGTATCTGACATTACACAAGGGCAAAGCCTCTCCACCCTTGTTAAACAAAACTGTTTCCTTTGGTGGGTTGGCCACCTGGAACATACAACGTAAAGCTGTGTTAGCAGGAGCTAATGTTTCTGGTAGGACAGCCAACAGTATCCTCATTGGCACATCCTTTAGACAGATGGTGGTGCTGAACTAAAAGGCAGGGTGAGAAGCATTCTTCAGTAACTAGAGCACTGTCATGTGGATCACAGGCTTGAATCCAATGACTGAAAAAAAGAAAAATACAAAAACTGGAATGTGTAAACAGTGAGTTTGGAAAAAAAAGGTGGAAATCAGAATTAAACTTGAAGCCTTTTAATTAAAGCTTTCCAAAAGGGTGTCTCAGTGCAAGACCAACTTTATTGAACTTTTCTTTGCCACTCTTTTACACAGTGATTTAACCATGTTAAATAAATAAAAGACTTTTAATGTATTGTAATGGTAGTAACATCGTATTTGTGAGCCTAAATGTATTCTCAGTAACTACATCACAGGTAGTCTTAGCAATACTACTAAAATTATTCAACAGGACTAGATTGCAGGGTGTCATGCCCTTCTTTTGCCAGCTATTACTGCCAACACTAGACATGTTAATGGATGTCATTATAATATTCAGTAAGAGCGGACACCACCAGTGCCAAGGGCAGCTTCCAGTTTTGTGCCTGGTCACATATCACTGTGAAGGGGCTCAGGTACCACTACTAGCATATATATGTCTCTGCATTTCTGAAGTTTATTCATGATCACAATTGTTTGTTGCAAAAGGAAAAAAGATGCTTTTGCTCTGGTTCCATATAAAATTAAATAGGAAAATCAAATCACATACAGGCAGAAAGTTAGGATTTTTCTTCAGCCATAATGCTAAAAAATCTGGGTATCTACATGATAAATCACATCATGGCTAGTCTCAGCAGTATAGCTATAAATATCACAAAGCAGCACAAGCAGGGGCAGCCTGTTCAACATTTTTGTTTGTTGTAAAAAAGGGCAACTTACTTGAAATCAATGTTTGAAATCAGAAAAAGATATTAAACCTGCATTTTGTTAGAAAAGAGTAAAGTTTTTAATTGGGAATTAGAATTATAGAAGGAACACGAGTCCAAACCCAGAAGAGACATACAAAGGAGCAGCAGATCATTTTCAATGACGGGTATCTGAGGGGCTTGGCAGGACCAGAACAAAGAACTTTCTTGCACTCAGACTAAAAGGCTTACTGAAAAGTCACCATATTTTTCACATTTGTCAAAGTAGAAAGGTGAACTCCGAGCCTTAACTAAATGTCATGCTGCGGTAAGGAAAGAACAAACTCAAACTTACAAATGCAGTTTGTTCTTTGTGTCATGAAAGCCTGGCAGAACTCCAAAAGGAGTAATGCCAAACCAGCACACCAGTGCCTTTGAACTTTTAAAGCTCATGTTTGTCCTTCACTGTTTAACATCTTAACTAATTTAAATTCAGTGTATGAATGGATTTCAGAAATAAATGTAAGTAGCCAAAGTTTCAACATTTCATAACTGCTCAGGTTGTGGGCAACTGCCACAAGCAAAGCATGGAAAGCTTTGGGCACCGAGCTAAGGTCGACATTTCAAACCAGACTCAGTGCCCTGGGTGGTTGTGTATCGCTGCTTGCATGTTGCTAAACAGCTGGATTCCCGTGTGTGTAGTATTTCGAGGCTTTCTACCTACAAAACGTTTACTTGTCTGGGCCCAAGATCTCTCACATCTGATGCTAACCCATCACACTACATGAATGTCCTTCATCAGGCAACACGGAAAGCGCACATTTCACTTATCTCACAGTCCTGCTACTTCTAAGAAACAGGCTGGATTCAAAGGACAACCCCTGAGGTACTTCTGCATGTTCTCTTGCAACTTCTGCTCATCAGTCACTAACCTCTTTCTGCTTTTTTGTTCTTTTTAGCCCATTTTTAGCACGTTCTGATGGCATCTGTTACAGCTCCATTCTTGGCACTCGTGTCGCCACGAAAGGTGTCCCTTTCCCTCGGATTCTGCTCGTGACTGCTTAGGGACAGATCGCCTCTGGGAAGGTGGCCGCAGAAAGGCTTTACCTGCATCGCCACCTCTGACCGTTCTCGGTCCCTCCTCGAGACACTCCTCAACTGGAGCGACCCCCCCCTCGCCCCAGCGACGCCATCGCGCCGCAGCAGCATGGCAAGGCCCGGGCGGGCTCGACCCGGGAGCC
>NW_009191394.1:4075-6202 GCF_000690835.1 Fulmarus glacialis | reverse complement strand
GGGGCTTCACCGCGGAACTGCTGGGCATGAGCTGCGGGTGTCCTGGAGGGTCTCAGAGGCTCCCAGGGGACCCTGGCTCCATCAGCCAGCGCTCCCTGTCAGCCTTCTGTCCCCGCCATGAGAGCAGGTATGCTCCGTGGCCTGGGCCGGTGTGGGGGCACTGAGCAGCACAGCTTCCTCCTGGCACCCGAGCCACATGCGCACCTCGTGCCTTTTGCTTTCTTTCCTCAGGCACCCAAAAAGAAAGTCGAGAAAAAAGGGAAAGGGAGCAAAGCACCAGCAGTGGTGGATGCCTTGTCCCCGGAGGAGATGAGTAAGGAGCAGGTGAGAGATCAAGAACAAGCAAGAACAGCGTTCGGGACCCTGGATCGGCACCTGGCTCCAGGGACGACAGGTGGCGGAGGGGGACAGAGACAAGCAGCCGGGGTTCATTGCACTGCCTGACGCATGTCTGGGCTCTGTGGGGGGTTTCTCACTGTTCCTGGAAGGAGCAGCCCCTTCATCCCACCCTCCCTTCTGCTGGTCCGGGGCACTCTGCTCTCCAGCCCTGCGCCCTCGCTGTCTTCTCCCCGACTCTGTAACCCCACCAGCCTGCTCAGGCAGGTGTTGGCTCAGCCTGGAGCTCTGTGATTGCAGCCTGCTGCGCTCTCAGTCACGTTGCTGCTGGGGCAGGAGGCTCCCATAGGCGCGGGGAAGGCAGGCAGAGGTGGAAGGTGCAGCCGCTGCCCCTCGGTTGCCCCAAGTCCTGCTTGTTTTGCCGGATGTCCTACAAACAGAGGAGGAGATGGCCCTGGCCTGGGGACCTCGCTCCTGGGATAAAATCTTGCACATCTCAGTGCAAGCAGTGTGCCCAGGTGGCCAAGAAGGCCAACAGTGTCCTGGCTTGTATCAGAAATAGCGTGGCCAGCAGGACTAGGGCAGTGATTGTCGCCCTGTACTGGGCACTGGTGAGGCCGCACCTCGAATACTGTGTTCAGTTTTGGGCCCCTCACTACAAGAAGGACATTGAGCTGCTGGAGCGTGTCCAGAGAAGGGCAACGAAGCTGGTGAAGGGCCTGGAGCACAAGTCTGATGAGGAGCGGCTGAAGGAACTGGGTTTGTTTAGCCTGGAGAAGAGGAGGCTGAGGGGAGACCTCATCGCGCGCTACAACTGCCTGAAAGGAGGTTGTAGCGAGGTGGGGGTTGGTCTCTTCTCCCAAGTAACAAGCGATAGGACAGGAGGAAATGGCCTCAAGCTGTGCCAGGGGAGGTTTAGATTGGACATTAGGAAAAATTTCTTGACCGAAAGGGTTGCCAAGCACTGGAACAGGCTGCCCAGGGAAGTGGTTGAGTCACGATTCCTGGGGGTATTTACAAGACTGTGTAGATGTGGTGCTCAGGGACATGGTTTAGTGGTGGACTTGGCAGTGCTGGGTTAACGGTTGGACTTGGTGATCTTAAAGGTCTTTTCCACCCTCAGTGATTCTATGATTCAGTAGTATTTAGGCACCTGAGAATGGTGTTACCAGACACTGCGAGACAGAATATCTGAGCCCGGGCTGCTTACAGCAGGATAAGGTTTTGTTACTCCTTTTCCAGAGGCTGATGGGTTCTGTAGGGTCCAGGCTGTGTCAGGGCTTCTCCCCTTCCCTCCTGCGCTTCTCCGTCCCCATAACAGCCACTGTGTCCTGCCAGGTTTGCGACACAGCTTGCCACGGGTGTCTTGCAGAGGCGTCTCTCCGAGGCCTCCTTTTCCGCCTACCTGGCTCTTCCCCTTGGCTTTGCAGCTGGAGAAGCACATTGCGCGTCTCCGGGAGGAGCTGGACCGGGAACGGGAAGAGCGCAACTATTTCCAGCTG
Organism: Fulmarus glacialis; assembly: GCF_000690835.1. Classification (NCBI taxonomy): domain Eukaryota; kingdom Metazoa; phylum Chordata; class Aves; order Procellariiformes; family Procellariidae; genus Fulmarus; species Fulmarus glacialis. The sequence goes on along the minus strand of NW_009191394.1, from coordinate 4,364 downwards.
GAGCGTGACAAGATTCACACCTTCTGGGAGATCACCCGCCGGCAGCTGGAGGAGAAGAGAGCAGAGCTGCGGAACAAGGACCGGGAGATGGAGGAGGCGGAGGAGCGGCATCAAGTGGAGATCAAGGTGGCAGGGGAGAAGGCTGGGAGGTGTTACGAGTGCCCCAAGCTCCGGATGAGCCTTGGGCAGCTCTGAGGAGGAGAGGGAAGGGGGAAGAGGAGGAGGAGCTGGGTGGGATGTAAGCCAGCAGTGTCTTGGCCAATATCCCAGCTCTGGTTGTCTCCAGCTG
>NW_009191394.1:0-4044 GCF_000690835.1 Fulmarus glacialis | reverse complement strand
CACCCGGTCTGTGGCTTGTCTTTAGGTTTACAAGCAGAAGGTGAAGCACTTGTTGTACGAACATCAGGAAAACCTCACCGAGCTGAAGGCAGAGGGCACCCTGTCCATGAAGCGGGCCCAGAAGGATCACTGGGCCCAGGAGATGGAGCTACATAAAGACATGCGCTCCTTGAAAGTGGAGCTGAAGGAACAGGAGCTGGCCAACGAGGTGGTGGTGAAAAACATGCGCCTGGTACGTCCCTGGCCAGGCCAGAGCCACATGCAAGGTGCCTCTGCTGCAGATGGAGGTGGTGGGACCGCCAGCTGAGCCCTCCCAGCCCCAGCATGTGAGCAGGAGCCTGCCTCCCCGGTTCTCTCCGTGGGGTGGGATGGGGTTTCCCGCAGGCACCGGTAACAGATGGATTTAGAGGGACTAGAAAGTCACCACGGGAATGGGGAGAAGGGCTTCCTGGGCCAGCTCCGGTGAACCCCCGCTGCCGCAGCAGGGAGCTGTGAGAGCAGCTGGAGGACCTATGAGCCGCCGTTTGCACGGATAACGTGGGATTGGTGCCACGGCTGGAGCCCTTCCCTGGGAGCAGGAGGGAATCCCTCGGGATGCGGCTGACTCAGGATTTGGTTGTGTGCCTCTAACACGTAGCTTCTCCCTAACAGAAACAAGAGGAGGAGATCACCCGGCTGTGCAACGACTTCGAGAGACAAGTGAAAGGTCAGGACATGCACGTAGTCCCTGCATGAGCTCCCTTTGTCAGTGTGCCGGGGAAGGCTCCTCTGAGCTCTGCTGCGCTGTGGGGCTCCCTGGCAGAGCCTCAAGCAGAAAGAGGGCTGGTTTTCCTCCAGTTCTGGCTGGTTTTCCCCCAATTCTTACTCCCCTGTGCTCTGGGGCTGCCAGACCCCAGCATCGTGTGAACAGAACAAGGCCGGGCACCTGGCAGGGCGCCTGTCGCTGCTGCCAGGCCATACCGCTGAGCGCAGCTGCCTGGCAGCGCTTCTCCAGGCTGTGGGGTGGGCGGGCTGGAGGAGCCCTTGCAGAGTCCTCGCTCCAGCATCCTCAGGGAACGTTTCAGGTTCTCACGGGCTGACTTGGAGTGTTTCCATGCCCTCTTTCCAAGGATGCTATTTCTGGGTTCTGCTCTCTGTGGTCCCAGCGTAACTGCTCCACACGCTGGTGGCAGCTGCGGTGACGCTGCTAATGAGCATCTTGTCCTCAAGTAATGCCGCGGTGGCACGCGCCGAGCTGGGGTGCAATACGCAGGGTCTCCAGGAGGTCCTCACTCAGCCCCCTGTGCGGTCCCCCAGAGATCGAGGCCAAGTACACCAAGAAGATGCAAGTGCTGCGGGACGAGCTTGATTTGCGGAGGAAGACGGAGATCCACGAGGTGGAGGAGAGGAAGAACAGCCAGATCAGCGAGCTGATGAGGAACCACGAGAAGGCCTTCAATGACATCAAGAACTACTACAACGATATCACCCTCAAAAACCTGGCGCTCATCAGCTTGCTGAAGGTACTGCCTGCCCCCCTGCCGTAGCCTGCCTGGCCTGCGGAGTGTCACCCTTCCACCAAGGGACTGGTCCTGTGAGGATTTCACCCAGATCTGGCCAGTTCCCAGGTGACGGTGTGGGTGCTGCTCGTCACCTGCAAAGCTCTTGAGCACAGGGAGATGTCTCTTGCTGGGCCAGCAGCGGGAGGGTGTCCTGACGGTGTGGGAAGCTCTGAGGAGCTGGGCAGCCCCCAGGAGTTGGCACTTGTGTTCTCAAGAACAGGAGCAGATGGAGGAGATGAAGAAGAGAGAGAATCACTTGGAAAAGGAGAAGGCGGATGTGCTGCTCCAGAACAAGCAGCTGAAGGAGCCCCTGCAGCAGGCCCAGGAGCAGGTGTCTGAGCTGCAGAAGAAGTTGGCCCACTATGAGAAGGACAAGGAAGTCCTGACGGTGAGTGGCCAGCCCTGTCCTTTCCCGAGTCGCCCTGGCTCTTTCCTGGAGGGAGTCGCTCAGCAGTGACCTCTGCCGCTCGGCTTGGCCAGGTCACTGAGCAAAGTCCTTTGAGTCCCTTTCAGCTTAGCTGGCTGTTTATAAGATCTCAGATGGGACTCCTGGGACTCTGGCAGCGAGAAACCAGAGTAGCCCCCACTGCAGAGGGGGAAGGGAGTTGGTGTGGGTGCTGCCTGTTTTTTCTCACCCATATCTCTGCTGGTCACTCTCCTCCCTTGCCAGAACGCGTCCCCCACACCTCCCAGAGAAACCCATGCTCTTTAACTGTCCCTTTCCTCTCACAGAACACAAAAGCCCGTCTGAAAGTCACCCAGAAGGAACTGAAGGATCTTCAGTGGGAACATGAAGTGCTGGAGCAGAGGTTCAGTAAGGTGAGAGCTGCAGGTGGGTCTGGGCATCCCACTTCCCTCTCCAAACCCTGTCCCCTCCGCAGAGGGCTGGGCATGGGGAATCAGCAGAGGCTGCCAGGGCTGTGCTTAGCCGGGGGCTTTCTGAAGCTCTAATCCAGAGCCGTGCGATAACTGCTGCTTCCAACAAAGCTTCTCAGAGATTTGGCGTCTCCCACGGTCAGCAGACAGGCCTGGCCTTGTACTTTGCTAAGCAATCATGCACGCTCCGGCGGTCCCCTCCTGGCCTGCGAGGGACTGGCCGCAGCAGCGGCTCGGGGGCAGAGGCCGTGGGGAGAGATCGTCATGGGCCACCACCCCAGTCCGGAGCTTGCTCCCTCCTTCTGCCGGCATTCGGGGGTCGCTCCCTGGGCTTGCTGTGCCAGGGCGGCTTGGGATGAGTCCTGCTGACTGAGTTCTCCCAGACTCAGACTCTCCCCCCGCCAGCTAACCCAGATAAATCTACTGAGGCAAGAAGAGAGCTCATTTGCAATTCGTAGAAATCCCCAGGAATATGAACATTGATCTGAGGCCTCGTTAACAATCCATCATTAAGGCAGCAACATATTCAGTGGATTCAGAAATAGGCTGTGGAGGAGAGATTGTGTCCTAATTAGGACACTTATTAACTAGCTGTGAGCTAGGGACTCCTGCCAGCTGCGAGGAGGAGAGGAGAGACCCCCGTGTGCTGTGGGGCCCTCTCTGAGGTCTAAAATAGCGCCGCAGCGAGCCCGACAGCCCGTTCTGCTGCGGGGGTGTCCTGTGGCCGGAGGGGAGGAGGAAGCAGAAGTGCAGGTGCCAAGGAGGTGCCGGCCACGGAGGGAGGGAGGGGAGCTGTGCTCCAGCACCTGCCATCCCTGCGGGCTGCAGGTGCCGTGGGGAACGGCCAGGCTCTCGCTGGAGCAGGCAGGGCCGAGCTACTGGACCTGTTTGCTGCCAGCCCTGGGTGGCTGCTGGCCTGGGAGTCCAGAGGGCGGTGTGAAGGTGTCCTGTCTTTGGGAGCAGGTGCAGGCGGAGCGAGATGAGCTCTATCAGAAGTTCACCAAAGCCATTAACGAGGTGCAGCAGAAGACGGGCTTCAAGAACCTGCTCCTGGAGCGCAAGCTGAAAGGACTCCTCAGTGTCCTGGAGAAAAAGGAGGTGGAGCTCAGTGAGGTCTTCGCAGCGTCCAACCTCGACCCGGGCGCCCTCTCCTTGGTCTCGCACAAGCTGGAGGTACCGTGCGCTGCCATGGGGCCCTGTGAAGGCTGGCCTCGGCGGGCAGAGGCTGCTCTGGGGTGAACGCAGACCCCAGAGCCTGCAAGTCCCCGTCCTACGTGGCTGTAGCTGCCGCGTCACTCATTCCCAGCACTCCCAGGGCCACGTGCGGTGCCGCAGGGCACTCCGGCTCTCCCTCGAGAGCGGAGCATGTGGGTGTCAGAGTTTGGCACTGATCTCTCCCTCAGGTGGGGCCTGTTTCGAGGAGAATGGCCCCAGGCCAAGCAGTGCGCACCAGCACTCTGTGCTGCTGAGCAGCTGGCTGCGTGCGGGGTCCGTCAGCAACCCGGGGTGCTCTGTGCACGGGGAGTCACAGCTGGTGAACCTCTCCCGGCCTCCCTGGCTGCAGAGACGGCACAGACGGGTTCCCAGGGGCTCTGCAACGTCTGCCATGCTAAAAATACGTATGCAG
>NW_009191393.1:0-228 GCF_000690835.1 Fulmarus glacialis | reverse complement strand
GGCTGCCCGGCGGCGCTCGGAGCTCTTGGCGTGGGCCAGCCCCGACCATCTGATTCCCTGCTCCTGCCGTCCCCCAACAAGCCTGTATTCAGGATTGCGAGGGGGAGGAGGCGAAAGGGAAAATATGTAAAGCACTGGAACAAATGGCGCTTTGATAGACAACGTCTGGCAGTGCCAACGCTGCCGCTGAGGATGTTCCAGAAGCTGGAGATATTAAATAAACTTAAC
>NW_009191392.1:0-684 GCF_000690835.1 Fulmarus glacialis | reverse complement strand
AGCTCTCCGCTCCAAAGTATATACTTCCCCACTCCATTTGGTATCATCAAACTTAATCAGGTTACACTTGATCCCATCACGCAAATCACTTAAGATATTAAACACTGTTGGGCCCTATATTGATCACCATAGGACCCCACTTATGACAGACTGCCAGTTTGAAAAGGACCTATGGAGCACCACTATCTGGTGTGGACTGTCAGCCAGATGCCCACCCACCACACAAACCACTTGACCACACCATAACACAGCACTTTCTCTATGAGAACGCTATGGGTACCTTGGAGAAATCCAGGTAAACATTACTCCACCATTCACCCCACATCAAACAGATTACTGTCATAAAAAGCAATCCAATTTGTCAAGCACTATATGCTCTCGGTGAATCCATGCAAGCTTGTACCAATCACATGTTTCATTTGACTTCTGATAGCCCCCAGGAGGATTTGTTCCACAGCTTTCCCATCGACTAAAGTAGGACTGATGGGCCAATTATTTCCTCACTCCCCTTTAAGCCCTTCTTGTACGTGAGGTGACATTAGGCTTCTTTCACTCTGCTGCTATATCACACAATCTCCACAACTGCTCAAGGATAGGAGAGGCAGACTCACAACAACCTTTACCTAGTAATGCAATTACATCCTCCGTCGCCCTAGGGTATACGGCACTTCCCTGTCCATCTGC
>NW_009191391.1:0-213 GCF_000690835.1 Fulmarus glacialis | reverse complement strand
CTGATATTAATAATCCCCGTATGCCCCTCTTTCCGGGTCATTACGGTACTGCTGGTCTCTAATCAATCCTAATGCGATGGCAATTGGAGTCTCTGATGAATGCATCTCAGGTTTCTTGTAATGGCTCTACCACATTTTCCTGGACCTCCTTCTTTAACCTGAGATGCCAGGGGGACGTCTCCGTTCTCAGCTGCTGATTACTTCAAGATGTTT
>NW_009191390.1:35540-43338 GCF_000690835.1 Fulmarus glacialis | reverse complement strand
AATCCCCTCATCCAGATCGTTCATAAAGACATTGAACAGGACTGGCCTCAAAACTGGTGCTCGTGACCGGCCGCCAACTGGATTTAACTCCGTTCACCACAACTTTCTGGGCTCGGCCATCCAGCCAGTTTTTTACGCAGCGAAGAGTGCACCTGTCTGAGCCGTGAGCTGCCAGCTTCTCTAGGAGAATGCTGTGGGAGACAGTGTTTTTTAGTAGTTGATTTCTGGAAATATTTTTGTGATCAGGTTTTACTCTTGTAGATGTTAACTGAAAAGCAAAGAACGATGTTGTTTTAATTTTTGTATGAATATATATATATATTTTCTCCATATCAAACAATCAACCTCAAGTGAAGTGTGAGCACCTGTAAAATGTTCAGTTAAAATTAGAAAGCGTTTGACTTACAATTCATAAACTCACAACGAAGAAAGAATATTATTATTTATTTGGCCAGACACAGATAGCTGAGAATCTTTGAGCTTTAACAGTAAAATATTTGCAAGTCAAGATAGAGTGGCAAAGTTCATTGTTAAAAGTAGCAAAATGCAATCAAATAAGGGATGTGTTGAAATGAATGGAAATCAAATTGTTGCTGATTCTTAGCAATATTTTATCTTTTTTTTTATTATTTTGCTAAATTATTTTTTTTTCTGTAGAAAATTAAGTATTAAAAAGTCATCTTAATAAGCCAAGACATATATTCTTATGCCTATATACATAAACATACACATATGTGTGTATATATATATGAAAAGATCTTGATAGCCTTCATCACATGGAACAGTATGTCACAATACCCCTTCAAAGGCCAATGAAGCCATCTGGAGAGCTATCAGCACAAAAGAAGTTACCGGAATCTGACGGTACTGAGGCTGTGGTAAACAATCTGTAAAGTAATCCATGACACAATAAGAACAAAACAGAAATTGTATGCTTTACAGGGTAAATACGCCGAAGCACCAGATCTATTGTTGCTCACCAAAAGGTTTTGCGGCTCCGTGTCAGTGGGATGAACAAGGAAATAGCATTTGCAGCATATAAAACCATCCCATGCAGTGCAGAAGGAATGAGGAAAATCTTCCTTGCATGGAATAAACATTTTCCTGTCCTGTAGCTCTACTGTATCTGTTAATCACTTGTTTATGAGCACAAAGAAAATAATACCTTAAGCATGATACATGCCTTTAAGAATACCCCCACCCCACCCCTGATAAAAAACCAGACTGTTTTTTATCAGAGCAATGTTTCATGCAAATACAATACAATCTCACATGGATGGATACCAACACACTATGCTAACATCTGCAAAACAGACAATTACAATGAACCCAGTTTTCTTCCTACAGAACAAGATGGGCAGTTTTAAAAGGGACTGATGGCAATCTTTGTGCAAGCATAAGCACTAATATTCCTCAATTTATTTTTTTCAGGAATAAAGTATGTACAACTATACATATTCATCCCTACCCCAGTCACATTGAGTGGACTGGATTGAGAGCTGTACTGTCTCGTTTATATGTCTGATTAATCTTGCACTTCATTGTGATAGACATATTTTCCAGAGGACAAGGTTTCCCTTGTGGTGTGTTTTGTGGAGTGTATTTGGGCTGGAATGCTTTCAGTTTCTAAACCAAGCATTTGCAGATATAAACTAAATGCAAGATCTGCCCAAGAGAACAAACTGCAAGAGCTGCAGTGGATGTTTACTGTTTTGCAAAATGAGCAGTTAACAGACCTTAAGCAATCTAGAAGATATTTGGCTGAATTTTACTTTCCGAGGTTCACTTAGATAAGGGAAAAAGGAGGTGAGAGAAATTGCAGGAGGAGGAGGAGCTGATCTGTCTCAAGGTGGAGCTGTATCTTGTATTAAATGACATTGGCAGATTAAAGCTCTCTGGTGGGGAAGGGCTTAAAGGCTGAGTCAAAAGCCAAGAAGTCTCTTTATTTACGCCTACCTCCCAGCCCCTGGCAATCTGACTAATAACAAACTGAGCTAACAAGAAAGACTAGAAAGAACTGAGAGAACACAGAAGCAGCTTGGATCTAAAAATCTGACAAACCAAGTGATCAAGTCAAGCTCTGCTGAGCATTTTGTTTGTTTACTGCATCCAAATGCTTGCAAACAGTTAACTATATGCAGAAAAGTCAGCATAGCTGTGAAGTATGCTGTGAATTTTAATTGAGGAAAAAGGACAACTGCTTACAGGATGGTCTAATGTGCACGCTGCTTGGAAGATTTTTTCAATTGAACGCTTTGTACTTTGTCTTCTGAAAAAGGATTTTAACTTTATGGAGCTGTAGTATTACCAGAGCTTGCAGCAAAGTGAAACTCAGAAGAAAGTGTGCATTTTTCATAAGGAAAAATTACATTGCATTGAAACAGCTGCTCCAACTGTGCATTGCTGAGCGTTTCAGGGAGTGTTACTGCTGTACAGGTAAGAAAGATTCCAGTTAGTTAATTAGCTTAGCATATGAGAAATTCATTTCTCAGTACCAGTTGAATTTACTTTTTTGTGTGACTTTTTATAACTTTTATGTTAAATAATGGCAGTTTATTCTGTATTTCAAACAGCCTGCCAGGTGCATTTATTCAAACTGCCAACTGTGTAGAATGTGTGTACTAAGGAAACACTGATTTCAGATCCCTTGAAGGGGGAGGAATGGGTGTTTGTTTTTTTATTTCCTGAAGTGCAATGGTCTTAAATACATTATCTGACTGTGATTCCCTTCAGAATTTAATAAACAATCGGAGGGTTTTTAGAAATTATCAATTCTTAGCTTGAGGCTTTGAAATTCTTCAATATGCATTTTTAAAATAGCTAAATTAAACCAACCAACAAAACAAAACCCCAAGTAAAATGAAACAAGCTATTTCAATATTTTAAAACCACGTTGATTATTACTCGTCAAGCATGTGATGCCTTTGCTGTAAGGTGACTACTTCTGAAAATATTCAACTTTGCCTCGTAGAAAGGACTGTGACATTTTTTAGTCTTTTAGAATTCCTACTGCAAAAATCTTAGTTACAGTATGCAGTTAGTAGTGACTTACATGAAAGCAAATAAAACAAACAAACTTAAGTTACCATGCAGAATTTGCTGGAAAACCTCACCACATGAAACAGAAAAAGGTCAGCTTTGTCAAGTCTTTTAAATTAAATTTTATTTTATTGTGAATTCTTTCAGTTAAATGTTGATCATCTGTTACTTGAAAGCAGTTTTTATTTTACAATAGTAGCCCACTGAGAGCTTCATTACATGTACCTGAGCGTTCAGACCAAAAAGAAAATTGGAAAAGGGGAAAAAAGAATACAAGTCTCCTATTAATTTTTGTTGTGTGTATATGTGTGTGTGAGAGTTCTGGCAGTGCTGCCCACAGAAGTATGATGATGATTAAAATGGGAATGTTTTCCAATTGGTTACAAATGTTGTTACTTTCATCTCTGAGAGGAGGGCTTTCATTTTTTTATAACCTAATTTCTCAATATGCACTAGAATGCAACATGCTTTTCAGATTTTTTTTTTTTTTTTTCCCCATTTAATTTTGCTCAGGGACTTTATAAGTGCAGTTTGAATTTGATGCAGATTGAAGCTGGAATTCCTAAAGAGGAAAAGTGTACAGAAATAAAGTCTAATTAGTCATGCAGTAGGTTTGAAGCCGGCATCTGTGTCAAGAGCCTGGATTTTTTTACCTTGGGTCACTGGAAAGGATATTGATGCATATAAAGCAAGAATAAATCCGTAGCATAATATGATCCTAGAATTATTCTGCATACTTCAAAATAACATCTTGACATCTTGTGTCTTATCCAATACTTCTTGGGAAAACAAACTTAAAGACATATATATTAACTGTAGGCAGCTGGAGTTCAAGGAGTGTTACATGAGACAAAAAATTATTCATTCTACTGAAACAAAGATAAAAGGTCATATTTTTAGGGACACTTTTTCTCACACTGAATTGCACTTACCACTTCTAAACTCATACACCTACTCCCACTTATCAGGAACTAGTAAAGGAGAAAAACATAATTCACTGTGCACATATTTGCTGTTGTTGCTTTTGTATGTGTGTGTGTGTAATACTCATACCACAGCACTTAAGTGCCTGCATGTATAAATCTTTGCAATCCATTTTAAGGGAAGTCTTGAGAAATGATGTTGCTAGTGACAAATGATAATTAAAATATGTATTGATGAGATGCCAAATCATAGCCACACTATAAGAATGTTCATGCATGTAATTGAATAGATTCTTGTAAAAGGTTCTAATGTTTCAGAAATTAACCCCTCAGCTAGTTAATTGTGTAGTGACATTCTGTACTCCATGTTTCAATAGCTTACTTTGAAAGATCAAGTGACCTTTATTAGATGGATTACTTAAGAAACCTGCTTAGTTCAGTCCTAGAATAAATGGCGCACCCCAAAAAAGTTCTTGTGTTTTAAATAATCCATTCCATTGTAAGATTTTTTTTTTTTTTTCTTTTAGGAAATGTGGAAATATAATTAAAGATTATAAATAGTGATTTCATTCCATCTCATATATCAAGAATTACCATTGTTCTTGCTAATTAAACAGCCTTGACAGAAAGAAACAGAATCTTCAAATGGAGTGTACCATAAATTAATTCAAACCAATGATAACAAACGCTTGATTTCAACGTGTAAATTTTGCTTGTGACTCCATAGTTGTACTGTAATGATGCATTTATCTGGTATTGCAAAGTTCAAGATCAGCTTGACAGATGATAATTTAAGTTACATAACATACGGATGATACTGGTGGTGATTTTTAACTTGTAAACCACAGTTAGTTCATGTATATTTCAGAATTTTTGCAGTAATTAATGATTACAATAATTGGAAGGACTCTAATAATTAATCTCAAAAAAATGTTTGCCCTTTGCCTACCTGTTTCTTCTGACATGTACTGCATTGTCAGTTCTCTCTTCTTTTTAATTTTAATTATGTACACAATTATTTTATGTGTATATTGTATACAAACATATTACACTACAATGTGCTGTGTTCCCGCTTTCACTAAATATCCACAAACTATAACAAATGCATTAAAATTTAAGTAAAGAAAAAGAATTATTTTGTCTACTTCCTTTTCAGTTTGGGGGTACAAGGATTGCAGAGGAAATACCTTTTGGTTTACATACATAATGCAGAACCAAAGGAGAGATTCCCTAGATTCCCTGTATCCTGACTGAATGGACTTTTGCTCACAACACATTGTTGAACCAAACCAAATCTTATTTCTTCTTTTCAGCAGCTGGACAACATTAAGTTGAGCTTAGCAAGGTACTCATAAAATTTGCAGTGCTATATGGTGACACAAAGCAACGATCCAAAATATTATATTGGCCTTGATATAAGTTGCTCGGGGCAGTAACTTATTACTGCTGTCCACTGCCAAAACATTTTATATGGTATATAAATAAAGACAACATACTCCTAATTATCTCCTACTTTGGTGTATCAGCATGAAAGTACTGAAGCAGTCCCCTTGTAACTGTGTTTATTGATTCAGTACATTAAACTAAATATATTTTTCTCTGCTTAGGAAATCATTCAAATGTTTTGCACTATATAATATTGTTTGAAAAGTGAGGTAGCTCAATGACAAGTACTAGGAATGGTTATTGCTCCCCCCTGCCCCAGGAAAAAAAAAAAAAAAATCAACCCTGTGAAATCCTTTTTCCTTTTTTTCCTTTTTTCTTTTTTATAGAATCTGCTGGGCAAGATGAAGCTCTGGATTTTTGTTCTATATTCAGTTGTGGTTGCATCTGATCCTTTCCAGTCACAACCTTCTTTTTCTTCAGTCAGAGGATCATGTCAGAGTTTGTGTTCCTGTGAAGAAAAGGATGATACCATGATTATAAACTGCGAAGAAAGAGGCATCAAGATGGTATCAGAAATAAATGTCCCACCATCACAGCCTTTCCATCTTAATCTGTTAAACAATGGCCTGACTATGTTACACGTGAATGATTTTGCTGGCCTTGTTAATGCTATCTCTCTACATCTTGGTTTTAATAATATTGCAGATATCGAGCCTGGGGCTTTCAATGGTCTCAGCCTTCTTAAGCAACTGCATATCAATCACAATTCTTTAGAAACACTTAAAGAAGATACGTTTCATGGATTGGAAAATTTGGAGTTTCTTCAAGCAGACAACAATTTTATCACAGTGATAGAAGCAAGTGCCTTTAGCAAGCTCAACAGGCTTAAAGTGCTTATTTTGAATGATAATGCCATTGAGTATCTTCCTCCAAACATATTTCGTTTTGTGCCATTGACCCATTTAGATCTTCGCGGAAACCAGTTACAGACACTGCCCTATGTTGGCTTTTTGGAACACATTGGTAGAATACTAGACCTCCAGTTGGAAGACAATAAATGGGCCTGTAACTGTGATTTGCTGCAGCTGAAGATATGGCTGGAAAACATGCCTCCTCAGTCAATAATAGGTGACGTTGTATGCAATAGTCCTCCAGTTATCAAAGGAAGCATCTTAAGCCGGTTGAAAAAAGAATCACTTTGTCCCACTCATCCTGTCAATGAACTTGAAGATCCTTCAGGGTCACTGCCCTTGGTTGTAACCACCTCTATCAGTGATAGTCACCTATCAACTAAGGTGATTCCTATCCTGAAAGCTCCTACTAAAGAACCAAGTTCAGTGTTTCATACTTCAAAGGCTACTACTCAGTTTCCAGGAATCTATTGTCCCGTCCCCTGTCACTGCACCAGCCATATGCTCTCAGGAGTTCTCATGCACTGCCAGGAGCGAAATATTGAAAGTTTGTCTGATTTAGGGCCCCCTCCTCCAAATCCTAAAAAACTTATTCTAGCTGGAAACATTATTCAGACATTACTGAAATCAGATTTTGTGGACTATACCAGCCTGGAAATGCTTCACCTGGGGAACAATCGCATTGAAATCCTTGAGGAAGGATCCTTTATGAATCTGACTAGGCTGCAGAAATTATATCTCAATGGAAATCATCTTACAAAGCTGAGTCAGAATCTCTTCCTTGGCCTTCAGCACCTTGAATACTTGTACCTTGAATATAATGCCATCAAAGAAGTTTTGCCAGGGACGTTTAATACAATGCCAAAACTTAAGGTCCTCTACTTAAATAACAACCTTTTGCAAACCTTGCCACCCCATATCTTTTCAGGTGTTCCACTCGCCAGATTAAATCTGAAAACAAACCAATTTGCTCATTTGCCTGTAAGCAATGTCTTGGATGAACTGGATATGCTGGTACAAATTGAACTTGAAGACAACCCCTGGGACTGTACCTGTGATTCAGTTGGGTTGCAAAAATGGATACAAAAACTGAGTAAGAATACAATGATGGGTGATATTTTTTGTAAATCTCCAGGACACCTAGCAAAAAAAGAACTGAAATCCCTGAACAGTGAAGTCTTGTGTCCAGGTTTAATAAACAGCCCTGCCCTACCAACTCATGCCAGTTTTGTGGTAGTGACAACTTCTTCTACTACTGCCAACACTGCAGACACCATCCTGTGGTCCCTTACAGATGCTGTCCCGCTTTCTGTTCTAATATTAGGACTTCTCATTGACACCTAGCAAAAAAAGAACTGAAATCCCTGAACAGTGAAGTCTTGTGTCCAGGTTTAATAAACAGCCCTGCCCTACCAACTCATGCCAGTTTTGTGGTAGTGACAACTTCTTCTACTACTGCCAACACTGCAGACACCATCCTGTGGTCCCTTACAGATGCTGTCCCGCTTTCTGTTCTAATATTAGGACTTCTCATTGTGT
>NW_009191390.1:2977-35529 GCF_000690835.1 Fulmarus glacialis | reverse complement strand
ATAGTTGTTCTTGTTCTGCATCGGCGACGAAGATGCAAAAAGAAACAAGCGGATGAACAAATGAGGGATAGTAGCCCAGTTCACCTTCAGTACAGCATGTATGGGCATAAGACAACACACCACACAACAGAGCGCCCAGCTACAACTCTCTATGAGCAACGTATGGTTACTCCCATGGTTCAGGTCTACCGCAGCCCATCCTTCAGCCCCAAGCATACTGAGCAACAGGAGGAGGGAAGTGAGAAGGAAGCCAACGATTCCAAACATCTCCGACGAAGTCTTCTGGAAAGAGAGAATAATTCACCTCTTACAGGTTCAAATGTCAAATATAAGGCTACAGATCAAACTGATGAATTTCTGTCTTTTCAGGATGCCAGCTGCTTGTATAGAAACATTCTCGAAAAAGAGAGAGAACTGCAGCAACTAGGGATCACAGAGTACCTAAGAAAAAATATTGTCCAGCTCCAGCCTGATATGGAAGTTCATTATCCTGGAACACATGAGGAGCTGAAGCTAATGGAGACACTCATGTACTCCAGGCCAAGAAAGGTTTTTCTAGAACAAACTAAAAATGAATATTTTGAACTCAAAGCTAATTTACATGCTGAGCCTGACTACCTGGAAGTCCTGGAGCAGCAAACATGAAGTCATAATACATTGGGCTGGGGCTGAATTTGTGTGATTTTATTTTAAGTTGGAACCATTGTAAATAAAAGTGCCTTATAATAACATGTCAACAGTCAGAACTTAAGCACAGCAGTAATCCTAGAAAAAAAAAAAAAAAACTCAGGGATCACTGTGGGAAGCCATGGGGTTTTGTGCAGGCAACATGTCTCACCCCAAGTTAAACATGAACTTTGTGTGATTGAACTGTGGGAGGAAGGTTGCTTATTGCAATATTCCTCAACATTTTAAAAAGGTTTGTACAGCACTCTCCATTCTATACCCAACCTATGGGAAAATATTTGTTACCTTTACTCTTTCTTTTTTCCCTCAATTTAATTAGATTCCTTTTTTAAAAAAACACCTGTGTTTGTAGTTATAAGGTTAGAGTGTATTGGTTAGGTTAGTACATGCACTGCATACAGACCATTATCTACAACTACATCTAATATACCCTTATAGTAAATATGAAAGGACTTGAAATGTTGTCATACTAAATGTCAGTTAAAAAAAACCAAAAAAAAAAAAAAAACCCAAACAAAAAACCACAAAAAGAAAAGATTTTTGTGTATGCACCCAGAGCTTGCAAATATTTAGATTTTTTATGTGGAACTTCATCATATGCATTCTGTATCAGTATGTGGAAGGAAAAATATGTAACTATGTTTACCCAACATCTTCAAAGAAGAAAAAAGCAAGCCTTTTGCTACTTTCCCTATCTGATAGCTTTACCTAAGTTTGGACAATCTTTTCTTGAGCTGCTGCTATAAAATATTGTGCATCACTGGTGTTTCAACTCATAATCCTGGGCAATTTGAAAAGCTACTGAGAATCAGCTGTAAATATGTTACTGTGTTTAATAAGTTTGATTTTTTTATATATCTATATATAAAAATAACTTCTGTGCTGGCTTTAAATATTCTTGGAGAAAATGAGTTTGCTGTGGCTAGGAACTTCCAAGTGCAAATACAGGTTCTTTCCCACCCTACCCAAAACCAACTCCCAGACAGAATAACTGCAACAATACACACACACGATGAAGAATAATAGTATTTAGCTGTTTGTACAAAAATATGTTATATTTTCTGAAATTAGAAGAAAACAAAGTGTTGTGGGAAAAATAAGTAAAAAAAAAGTAGAACACTGCAGGTTTATTTTTGCAATGAATTCTAGCTAGATTTATATTTACTATTTATTCTGTATAATTTTGTATTTTTTTTCAATTCACAAGAAAAGAAAAAGCTTATTCCTGGCTGCCTTTCAAGCAAATCAAGGAACTTCTCTCTATCAATGAAAAAGAAATAAAGAGTTTTTAAAATGTCTTTTTCTTAAAGGTCACTTTTTAAAGAAGGCAGCAACTTTTGCATGCGCAAGTTTAAAATTGTTTGGGAATTAAACAGAATGCTTCTCACTCTTGTCATGTGGGCAGAAGCATCTTGTCCAGAGTGCTGTAAGGCCATTCAATTTCTGTGCATGACTGACATGGTGCCAAAACACAAATTCTGACCTGCATTTATCTTCCTCTAAACAAATCTTTTGTAAACTGACTATGCATAAACTTTTTTTTTCTAATTTCTATTTGAAGAGTGAAAGATCAGCTTAATTACTACATGTCTACATATGTATGCTAAACTTAGCATTGAAGTCTTGATAAAGTAAAAAGATATATTCTTTAGTTCAGCTTACTGTTGATGTCCTACCTATTTGTGTACACAAATGTGACTTCTTCATATTCTTTCTACTAAGTTTCTGACAGAAAATTTTCCTATACTACATACGAAAGTCAGATTCTCAGTTCTTTCAAATTTGTGTAGAGATAATGACTTTGATGGTGCTATACTAATTTCTGTAATATGAGGATCTGACCATATGTTGTTTCTGTTACCAAATCAACTTTCTTATTAATATTTTTGAGGTGTCATCAATTTGCTATGGAAGTCAAACTTGTTGGCTTCCAAAAATCAAAATGTCAGTTATTAGAGAATAAGTATTACTTCCTCTTTCTATGACTGAGAATAATTTAGTTCAGAAAACCTGTGTATTTAGGAGGATTAGGAAGAGTCAATCTGGTGACAACATATTTGTTTCATTGCTATCTTTATTCCGGACAACTAAAGATAATGTTAAGTATTACTTGTGCAGGTAAGGGTGAGACAAAAGGGAAAATGCAGCTACATTAACTTTACATTAAGTTAGGTATCTAGTGTTATTTTAGCTGTCCTTGCACATTCAGGACATGTGAATGGGCTTCATGGACATGCCATAGAACCTATGGGAACCCATGCCCTGATGTGGAGGAGCAACTGGATCCCAGGTGGGATGGTTTAAAGCCTCAAAATGATACTAGATGTCTACATTTAAACAATTTAGTTTCACACAGAAAAAAAAATCTAAGTAACTTTATTATTTGAAATAATTAAGGTCCAATGAAAAATTAAATTCAGTCAATGGAAATGACACTAGAAACCTTTGAATATTGAATCAGACCTGCTAATATTGTTCTTTTTCGAATTCTCAAAGATCTCAAATTAGTGTAGAGAAAAAAACCACAGAATAAATATGTGCATGGTACTTGATAATAGAGTTTAGTATTTCAGTGTCTTTCATTTCAGTAGTTATTTCCATTAGTAAAAAATGAGTGTAAAAATAATACCCTGCAATTGGCAAGATGCAGTGAAATGATGATTCAGGCCCTCAGGCTTAGATTTAAGAGAAATAGCTTCAGACTAAAGACAATTGCCACATGCACAGATGTCACTTTGCTTAGCTGCTAACAGTTACTTGGCAGAATGTTGAGGACAACTGTGTGGCAAAACATTCTTCATTGCAGTCTCAAAGCATCAGAAAGAAGAGTGAGCTAAATTCATGTCAAAGCAACTCAGTTGTACAGCTGTATCAGAGCATTGCTCAGCAGAATTAAAGAGAGCTTTAGCTTTTAGCTTTCCCTCAGCAGGAGGATTCACATCATTCCTTATATAAGGGTAACTGTACTGTGTGGCAGTCTGTAACTGCAAGTGGTTTTGCAGTATCCAGGAATCACTAGAATGTGGCACTTTCCTATCATCTGTCCCTACTGGACTACCACGTAATGAAAGTTTGTGTGATGAGGAAAGAGAGGTCTGCCTATAACCTTACCTCTTAATAACATTCTCAGACAGTGATTTTCCAGCTATGAGGAAACTTTATATTGCCAAAAAGGGGTAAGAATTTGGCCTTATATGATTATTCTTCAGCTGAAGAATATAAATATCTGCTGATACAATTAAAGTCATGACATAAGGAAGGTATCACGTACAAAGAAAGAAGGATGCAATATCAGTTTCTAAAAGTTCCTTGGAACGTTTTCATTATAACAGGTAGAAATGTGTCCTTAATGTTATTGGTGTTTGTGGAAAGTTGGGAGGGGTATTCAAAATTTTTTTTGTTAAAACCAGATTCTCATATTTATTTATTTTTTTCCGGTGACAGGCACGGTTAAGTGGTTTGATACATTTCACTTAGCTAGAATAATGGAGGTTGGAAGGCAAAGCATGTTTGACAGTCTGCAACAAAGTGGATCCATTTTTCTCCTGTCAGCACGATAGTTTAATTGAGTGCAAGAACAGTGCTTCGTCAAGCACACTGGTGTACGTGGCAGCTATGTTATTGTTGTTAGGGTGCGTCAAGGTAACCACCACTACCGTTTTTCCCCTCACATTTGAGTGAAGAAAATACATTAAATAACACCATAGACCTGTTCTCTAAATAAACAGATATTAAAGCAATTTATTGCACTTTTTTAAAAAAACTTTTTTTATTTTTTCAACTTCATAAAAGTTGAATGCATTTCTCTTTCTTTTTCTCCCTGCTACAGGTATTTTTCACACAGACTTTTAGTACTGATACTTGAATATATTACTTGCAGTGATGCTTCTCTAAGCTTCTGAACAGAAAAAAAAAAACCACCCCCCTGCCCCAAAAATCCCTTCTGGCAAAACCTATAAATTTACATATAAATCAGGGTATTTGCCTATTCAGAAATGGACCAATATTTTCACACATTATTGTCCATTAGAATGACAGGTCAACCTTTGTGTAACCAAATTCCAGGCTGAAAATGAGTTCACACTTTTTGTCAATGATGTGTAAAAGCTACCAGATTCGAATCCAAAACGTTTTTACCTGCAGACATTGTTTCTCTGATTGGAATCCAAGGATCAGGTTTTGGCCCCTCTTTGCATGACAAAGAAGTCCCCAATATGACCCCAAATAGAGGATGCTTACAATGTGCCATTTACTTACCTACATAAAGATTACTAATAAAGATTACAGTATGCTAAACTGAAAAGATAAGTTTGACTGGGATGGCAAACCATCTTATAAAGATCCATTTCTGGTGTGTTAATAAAAAAAAGGTATTTACCACAAATAAAACAATTTCACAGGATAAAGTAATAGTGGCAAGGTAAAAATGGAGACTGAATCTCAAAGTCATCATCAGAAGGGATTCTGGATTATCATTCTGAGGATACCATTATACTATATACTACAACAATATACTTTATCAGCCACACTAACATAATCTGCAAGTTTCATGTAGATGCACTGAAATCATCATAAGGGAAAAAAACAATCAAGCACTTGTCTTAATTCAAAAGATCAGCTGAACAATTTTCTTAAAACTGGCACATTTCTCTTCTCTTGTGGTCCCCAACACAGAATACCTTCATTTCCATTGATGAATTTCCTGCTCAGCCATAGAGAGCTCTCTGGCAGTACAATCTACTGTTGCAATTGAAACCTACTCCTTGGAGAGGTTTTGCAGTGTGTGCATTGCCTTCAGTGGTCAGTTCCTCTGAGACTTGATGTTTAGTGCACCCTGTTGGATTTGAGACAGGGAAGATGGATCTATTACTAATCTTGTACTGTAAGACCCGTCCCTTTTTGATTTTCTGAAGTTTATGATATTCTTGATCTTGTTTGAGGAGTTGGTATCGAATCCTTTTGTTCCTTGAAACAGAAGTGAACTGTAGCTGGAACCAATATGGAGAGGTTAATCGCTGTACTGAAAAGATAGAGCATGGTGTTTTCTTTCCTGCACATCTCCCAACAGTCAGCTTTGGCTTTTTGACACAACAGAACAAATTCTTAAGAGCCACAGTCTAATGGAAAGCAGCTAACCTCGAGGAAGAAAGTAAAACACCAGATGCTGTTCAGCTCTATGAAAGCAAGATGCGATAAAGAACTTTTCTTTATCTTTTATTTAGCTTCACCAAGATGGAGTGCAAGTACATGTGCACAGCACATTTCATAAAACATTTACCAAGTTTTGTGTTTTAAGACATTAACTTCAAAATATTCACAGTGTGTTCCTCCTATTACTACTGGAAGGACTACTTCTACTCCTACTAATTACTTTTAGTTCATGCAATGGAATGATGGAATACAGAAAAGAAGAAACAACTTGGTTTCATATTCATATTCATAACTTCAGCTGTTTGCCTTTGTAGATCAATTCATCCAGATTATTTCATTTTGAGATACATTGTTTTACAAGTTAAGAATTTTTTAAATTCTTCCAGTTGTAATTAATTACCAAATAAACTACAGAAGAATAGATAATTAATTGTTCAAACTGAAAGAAGTCTGAAACTTCTTATATATGCAGAAATCCTATGGAATGTTAGCATAAACTTGCATTTTAAAATAAACTATAAAATTTGTTTTGTTAGCTCCTAAAAGTTAGTATTATTTTTAGTTTTAAATTAAGAGACATGTCAATATTTTTGCATATTTTAAAATTCAAAGCCAACATAACATTTCCATAATGACACATATTTGGGTTAAATACATATTAAATGGTTCCATTCTAAGACATATTAAAAAAAACCCCTGTATACTGTCAAATATAATCTGATAGTCTCCCCATCTTTCCCTGCTGAAACTGCGTAGTGCGCTGTGCAAAAAAAATGCACATTTCCTGGGCAAGGAAACCAAACAAAGAAGATGAATTCTTTTGTGTTTTTGTTATATGCACTTTTTGGGGAGTAGAATATTATGGATTCCCATCCCTGTGGTGCAGTATGTTCACACAATTCATGTGAGATGTCATTATCTAAGAAGTTCAGACTTAAAACAATTAAAGCATGACATTCTTAACGGAAGGGATTGGCCTAACTCGTAGTCTATGCAATCATGTTCTTTTATAAATGGAAGGTTGTTGCAACTGCACTTTTTTAAAAGATCCTGTGTGTCAAATATCCTTTGAATGTATCTGCTAGATCAGACCCCAAAGATCCTCTCAAATCTTTATGAAAATTGATAAGACTTAAGATTCCAGGCTGCCAATTCTGGGCTAGTTTATGGACATCCAGACACCCTTGATCTTTGGGTACTTGGAGGACAGTGAAAAACCTCTAAGGTCATGTGTTATAGAGGAAGAGTTTTTGAGCAACAGTTAAAGATTTAGATTGTTCTTTTCATCTGGCCTGAGATATTCAATATTCCACAGCATTGTATCATATTATTTAAGGATGAATGTAAAACATTAATAAATCAGAAATGTAGCATTTAGATGCCACTGTTCACAAAAGGTAAATAATTCCATGAGATATCATGAAATGAAGACTAAGATATGGATATTTTAACTGCCTCATGTTACATAAGTGTCTTTAAGTAATATACCACTTCAGGGGAGATGGGGGCTAGGTGGCGTTGCTATGTATTGACCACTCATACATTCAGATTTCCTGAGGGGAAATGCTGTGCTGGGGATAGCTATCTTCTTGCTGCCATACATGATACTATGAAGGCTGAATCATGTTCTATAGATTCTAAAGTAACTGTTTATTATAAGCTGAAATCTACCACTGCTCTAAGCACTGAAATGTCATCTGAAGTAAACTGGACTTCTTGCAGGCTCAGATTCCATTATTATTTTTGTTCATAAAAATGATCACAGAATAAACAGAAGCTTTATTATTTTCCTACATAAAAGCAATCTTCTAAAGAAAAATATGCCCTCTGAATTTTTGATCCATGTCCTGATCCAAGGGTCATTAAAGCCAAGGAATGATGTCTTTTGGATCTGGAGTTATGCATCATCATCTTAGAAGTCTATGATTTTGTCTGCACAGATGTATATAGAAAAAAAAAATTGTGCAAAAACCTAGGGGTGTTGCTGCACCAAGTTTTCTTGCAGCGAGCATGAATTGGAAGTAGACAAGACCAGTCTAGGCAAGACCAGACAAGACTAAGGTCCAACCATATGTTAACTTCACAACAATTATTCTGAAGATTCCCACGACAAAGTATCCTGAAAAAATGAAAGGTGTGTGTCTGTTTTTTCCCCTCATTTTTTCTAAGAGCTGAGTATGTAAAGAATATCACAACATAGGTTATAAAGGTCAATAGTAATAGTAAAAACCTAAAAGATATTTGGATAATAAGAAAACCTTCTTCACTAGGAGGGGTAGTGCAGCACTGAAATATGTTACCCAAAGTATCTGTGGAACCTTAGTCCCCAGGAGATTTTCAGGACTTTACTGTACAAAGTCACAGGTAGTCTAGAGGAAGCAATAGTCCCGCTCGAAGCAGGAGGCTGGACGAGACATCCTCCAGAGGTCCCTTCCAGGCAAAATATCTCTGGTTCTAATATGATTCTGCAAAAGATTTTTGAGGGCAAAGTAGAAAAGTCTTTCTCTTCTATACATAGGCTTCCTGAATACGAAGTTAAGGAAAAAAAAAACAATACTCACTAAACACTGTTGTGAAATGAAAGCTTTTCAACTAACTTCTGTAAGATACAGAGAAGCAGTAATATCGATGCTGCATCAAATTAAACAGTACTTCTCTGATGTTGGTCAGAATGCACGTGAGCTGTAGTTATCTAAGTTTATTGTTAAAAGTATTTTTTTTCACGACAGGTGACTTCACATTTCTAAATAAAATGTTGAAACTATCTGAAACTCTTGAAGAGTTATCCATTTCTGTAATAGTTGAATTAATGAACCTTGTTTTCTTGACATATTTGTGCTGTAATTCTTCACACATTTCAAAGGTAATGATAATCATACTTCTTCAGAGGATATTCCAGGATTTAACAGTTCTTACTTTATATATTAAATTTGTCAGAAGGCCAAATTATTATGCAGTATATGATTAATGTACATTTTAAATGAAAAATGTTTTTTACATAAAATTCTACTTTGAATCTTTCAAATTATGAAGCAGCAGTTGGAGCAAGGTGCTTCTCTAAATGTAAATTATTTAGTCAAATCAGGATCTATTTGGTATAAATAGATTCTGATTGTTAAAAATCATATGGCAATTTGCTCAGCTCTACAGTTAGGGATTTGGAGGGGCTGGTTTTTTAAGTTGCTTATGATGCTTCTGGCAACAGTAACCTCACAAAGAACTTTTGATACTCCTAAAAAAAAGTACCTAATATAGTTAAGTAGCATTTAGAATCACTATACCTAACAAATTATCCTAAAAAGATTATCTTTTTTATACTCCTCTGGGTATGTACTTCAGTCATTCTCGGAGACTGGATACTAAATGGATCTTTGATTTGACCTAGAATGGCTGTTAGTAAGTTTGTAATATATACTTGTACAGGATCAGCATGGAAACCAATTTTCTCAGACATAACTATAACTAGAAGTGTTTTTTTGACTTTTTTAATAAAATCTTTTTTAATAGAAATTCCTAATAATTTCTGGTTTTATGATAGTTCCGTATTATATGAATCTTGTAAATTAAACCTCTGAAAGGTAGTACAAACCTGGATGTGTTTCTACCAGAGCAATTATTTAGCCACCTGAGGAGGAATTGGAAGATTCAAATGATTAAAATAATCACAAAGAATCATCAATAAAAATTTAATGAAACAACCACCACTTTAAGCTTAAACACAGACATAAGATTCAGAAATAGACACAAAAATGCTCCTTACGCCTACAATTTAAAAGTAGAAAATTAGACACTAGTCAAGTAATTCTTTGATATTAATGTCAATCAAAACCGTGATTGTTTTCTACCTACATATAACAATGCACTCCCATAAAGACTTGAAAATTTCCGTCCCACATAAAAAGTTTTTCAGACAAGAAATGCCTAAACAGGCTATGGAAAGTAACTGATTTAATGCACAGGTATACGTAGTATTCTGTTAGAACTGAAGTAAATCCTCGGTCTCACTTCTAAGAGGAAGATCCAAGAGAGGACTGAAAAACATAAGCACTGTTTTAATCAAAACAACTGTAAAAAAAAAAAAAAAAAACCACAAACAACACAAAGAAATAAGTCATTAAGAAAAATAAAAAAGGGTAAAGAAAGAAGATAAAAACATTTCAAGTATTGATCCATTGCTCTGCATAGCCTATCATATATTTCTCTTCAACATTTGTTTTGCCTCTTTTTTTTTTTTTTTTTTTTACTTTTTTCTTTTTTCACCTTTTTTGTTTCCTTTTTAAAATATATGTATGACTTTTTGGCCCAAATAAATTTAAGTTGTGGGTTTTTAGGTGGCATCTTTCTAGATGTTTGTTGCTCACCACTGGACAATGGCGCAGTCTCTATCCTGGGTTTTTAAAACAAAACAGATGTCTAAGGTCCTAATAAACTTAATAATGTGTAACTCATTACTTGGGCTCTTTTCTCTTTTGGGGTGAAAACATCACAATACAAACAAGTAAAACAATATTTATATGGGGGGCAGGGAAGAAAAGGAATTACAGCTCAAGCTGGCTGGGAATTTTCCATCAATGTACAGCTTGATGGAAGAAATATGTTTTCAAAACCCCTTCCACACAGGAAGATTTTTTTGCCAAAAATAACACCTAATTTTTTCAGTTGAACACAGTTGTCAATAATTAAATATTTCAGTTTTCAGACTGTTCTGTTTTGACATTACCCACCTTTAATCTTTCATAAAACCCTATGGAAATTGTAAGAGGTGAGCTTATGATTTTATTTTATTTTTTTATGTTAAAAAAGTTTATTCATTGAGCAACACCTTCCATTATATCTTTACAATTTTCTGTCTAGCTTGATTGCTGGAAGGCCTGGCCACACAAAAATAATAGGAGCGTGGGATATTCAGACTGAAAGATGGCAGAGTATTATGGCAGTTCTGATACGAGTTTCAGTGGTTGTAACGGACAAAATTGGATCAGGCAAAATTAAGTGGAATGTTTCACTTTAGGAATTTTCTTT
This sequence comes from Fulmarus glacialis, assembly GCF_000690835.1. Taxonomy (NCBI): domain Eukaryota; kingdom Metazoa; phylum Chordata; class Aves; order Procellariiformes; family Procellariidae; genus Fulmarus; species Fulmarus glacialis. The sequence goes on along the minus strand of NW_009191390.1, from coordinate 24,669 downwards.
TCTTTTCTTTTCTTTTCTTTAATTTTCTTTTCTTTTCTTTTCTTTTCTTTTCTTTTCTTTTCTTTTCTTTTCTTTTCTTTTCTTTTCTTTTCTTTTCTTTTAAGTTGAATATATTTATGAAAAACTTTTCACAAATATTTTGCTATTTTACTTTCTGGTTTTGTACAAGCTTAAACAAAGTTGAAGTTCGAACTTTTTTATTTGACCAACTGTGTGTGAAATACAACAAATCACTTGTGTAGTATACTAAGATTATCAGTTCTCATGAACCTAATATAAGAATACAAATTACTACGTCTTGGTGCCAGACTCTTAAAATGCACACCTGACTAGGATCACCTATATCAACAGACTGCCAGGCCTTCAAGCCTCTGCAGTGGCTGCTCTTGGATTAGTAGGCAGTTATTATTCCAATTTACTAAAGGAGATCATGAAGGAGATGACTTGGAGCATGTACTTAATGTTCACATGATAGATGAAAGATCTAGGCCACAATTGCCACAGCCTGGAACAGCTTCTAGTGGTGGATCAAAATCTTTCACTGCAATTCCCTTCTAACTAGTTTAGAGAAAATTTCATGGGCATAAGAAAAAGAGAGACAGTAGCTACTGAGAAATGTCTATTTTTTTTTTTTTTACTAGGAAAATATAAAGCCAGCCTATGTGTAAGAGCTTGTCCTTTTTCTTCCGTTTTTGGTGGTTTTGTATTTATTTGGGTTTTTATCTTTTCTTTTCTCCTTTTTGAAGTAGCTAAGTCATAAAAACTATGTAATTTTCCTTGATATGAAGGAATGATAAGTATCATGACAATTCAATGATTTATCTGTAATTTATTATTGGTCTTTTGTACAAAGACAGTGATTTTAGTTCTTTTGTGTTCAATTTGCATATTGCACCACAGAAACTTCATTGCAGTAGAAACACCATGTCACCAGTATACTGTCAGTAGTCCAATTATCAAGGGATTTAAAATCATGTAAAAATGGATGTTCAAGAGGATATTTCAAAGATCCGAGAGGAAATAATTTAGTAACCTGAAGAAACAATTTCTACTTTAGTACTTGTCTCTTGTACAGGATACTAGTACTTTCTATATCACTTAGAAAAGAGAATGGAGAATTACAGATTAAAAACACTGAACTCAGCATAGTAACATTTGGATTGTCTATTTTTTAAGACCAACTGCTGTGGAGCATAAAAGAGGAAGCTGTTTCTTGTATTAACATTAGATAATTGTTTCTTCATTTCCATTTGAACATCATCCTCTGACAGAGTCCTCATCTTTACCCGTGAGACATTTACTAAAGAGAATTCTTTTTCTTGCTACCACCAACAAAACAGGAAAAAAATCTGAGGGGAAATAAAAAAGCTGTTCTGCTAGCACCTATCTGCCTGCTGCGGACGTATGTGTGTTTCTCTACCTACTTACCTATTAAACTTTCTTAAGCTGTGGGTGTAGTGATGGATCAGTTTTTCTACTCCAGCAGCCTTTACATATGTTTTTCAATCATTCCTAATAAACATACATTGGAATACACAAGTTGTCTGGCCCATCAACAGGTTAAGCTTCAAATTTGGGAAGTTCAATAAGGAATTCCATCTTTGGGAACGGATTTGGATTGTTTGTATAAAAGAAGCGTGTGACAGTTATCAAATATTTTCTTCACAGCTGTTAGTGCATGTTAGGGTATTATCAAAGATTAAATCCGAGCACTACCTAAAATTATTACAGGGTCTGTTGGACCCTCCCTAGATCCAGAGAGCTATGGCTCTTCCAACTGCTGATGCTAGGACCCCCACTTGCTTTGATATAAACCTAACTGTGTTACTAGTGAGGATTTTCTGTATTACATAATTTAGACCTTTGGTCAGTTAAAACATTAATTAGAATAACAATAAATTCTCAGCTCTGTGCTTATGATGTGTTCCCTTTTGCCTATAACAAAATTTGAGTAGACTCAGTAGACTGAGAAAACTTTCTGGTGAATTAGACAGCCAGGTAGGCATCAATAGAATTAAATAATACATATAATGCAGAAACAAAAAAGTGAGGTTTAAGCACTGAGATAGCATTTAGGCAGATTGGCTTTTATACTATACCTTAACCAATATCTTATCAGCAAAACTGAGTGAGAGTTGAAAATGTTATAATCAGCGCCATAATTTTCATTCAAAGAGCACAATTTACAATAATCTTTCTGCATGAACACTAGGCCATAAGGCATACAGCTTTTTTCTTCTGTATTTTTATTTATTTTTGTTTATTATTTCATTTATTAAAAAATGTGGGTTTGCTACAGTGGTATTTTTTCTTGAACTAATGTTTAATGGTTTCCAATTTTTTCCAGACCAAGAATCCTTTCCCCATTATACACCCTGCTTTTTAAGTTATCAAGATGATTTTTAAAAAATAAAAAGTCTGTATTTCCCCATAGCTTATACTACTCATTTACATTTGCTCCTAGAACCTCATTTTCCAAACAATTGCAAGACTGCACTTTGTGTTATTCAAATGAAGAGCTACTTCTATTCATACATACAGTGGAGTGCCTCATATATGTTGAGGTATAGTGGAAACAAAGGTAATCCTTCTAAGAGGAGGCTGTGCAAGGGTTAAATCACAAGAAAGAAAAAACACCTAAGGGCGCTCTGTTCTGGAAATTTAAGCTTCTAAACAGGGTAAGTTTTAAGAAAAATAAAAAAATTACAACACTAATGAGAAATGGCTGAACCTCATCATGTATGAATAGGACTTTTTAATGCTATTATTTTTTATTTCCATGTGATTGTCTTCTTAGACATCAAATTCTTCTTCCCTGCCCTCTTAAATGTCTGTAAAGCATCCAGAAATCTATGAATGTTCTGTAGTTAGTATAAGATATTAGATGTTAGTGCATAGTGTATATATTATTTCCTTCACCTCTGTATAGTGATTGTGTCCACATGAATATGGGAGAGAGAAGAAAAAAAAAAATATTTGTCCTTGGTGCTTGTTCCTCTTGACTTGCAGAGCTGAACAGGAAAAACAAAGGGGCAATAATACATTGGGTTCTTCTTTATTTTCCAAGGCCCTTTGATAAAGCTAACCTAAATGACCAAAGCTGTAAAAGTACTGCTTATTCCTTTTTCTAAATGTCCCAGAGAGATTTTCTTACAGCTTATAGGACATAGAAAAAAACCAAAAAAAAACAAAACCAGAAAAAACCAAACCAAAACAAAAAAGGCTTTTAAACTGTCAGTCTTGTTAACTTACTGTGGGATCTGACACGCAAATGACATTTTCTCTGGTTTACGGAAAAGATCCCATTATAAGGTTTGAATTTAGACTTCTAATAACAAGAATTTAACTCACTCTCCCAGAGCTGTGTCAGCTGTGCAGTATCAACGAACAAACTGTAGCTTCATGGTCTTCAGCAATCATAAGGTCATTATATTACACAAAGGTACATTTGCAGACTGAAAATTAAATTAAATACCTTAATTCTAGGATTTGATTTCTTAATTATTTTAGTCAAAATTCAGTAATTCCCAAACTACACTCTTCCATTGCTTAAAATCTGTAGGGTTATATTTGCCCTGGCACATAACATACTATTTGTGCAACTGGTCTCCTTTGCAGACGTGAAAGAGAATGAGGTTCATGCTCCATGATAGAATCTGGATTCTTCAGCAATGAATCACAGGCCTTTTTCATTTAAGTTACAGTAAAGCTTAAGGTAGGACAAAGCAGCTGTATAGCGCTGAACCATTTCTTTAAGTATTATCACATTTACTCTGTAATAACAATAAGGAACACATTTTTGCTGTATATTTACTTATGTGAAGGAAAAACAACCAGATGTTTGAAAGAAATAAAAGATCATGGACAAAAATCATGGTCTAAAATATATATGCATGCATATATAGACATGCAGAAGCATGTATGCATATATGTATGCATGTATATATATATGCATATTGTATGCTATATATGTAATATATATTACATATAAATAAAATAATCCTTGGATCCCTTGGTGAAGTATTAGGGGTTTTTTTGTTGAGGCAGAACAATAAGATATCCAAACATCAGCAGAACAAAATTATTAGATAGCAATTTTGCAAAAAAATGACATTTTCATAGTGGTTCATGAACTGACTGTGATTAAAGATTACTTTTGTAAAGATTACTTTTGTAAAGAAAACAGGCGTGCAACAAATAGTAATACTTCCTGTTTACTCAAAACCAGAAAGGCTTCAGCTAAATTCCTGTTGTCAGGTTTGTGCACCATACTTTAAGAATGATTCAGAACATCTGGAAAAAGACCAGAGGACATCAAAAAGATGATCAGTGTCTAGAAAATATAATTTCTATGAAAAGATTGAATAAACTGTAACTGTTTATCCTAACAAAGAGAAAACCATGGAAGGAGCAAGGTGACATTCTTTTTAATACCTAAAAGTATGGTGTAAAAAGGAAAGGAATTATTTCTAAGATACGAAAATAGTAATGGTCTTAAAATTTAATGGGGGAAAATTACGTTAGATGTAGCTAAAAAAAAAGCATGGAACTTTATAATAAAGGTAGCAGAACATTTAAATACACTGAGAGGCTGTTAAATCTCTGTTATGAGGGTCTTTAAATGAAGCTTGAGAAGCATCTGTCAAGAATATTGTGAGTACAATTAATGCCTCCTTGGAGCAGGGGCTTCACTTCAGCTTTAGGATTCTAAGATCAATGGTGAGATTTTTTGTTTTTACATAGCTAACAATTATAATCATTGCTGCATTTTAAGACACCCAGGACCAGGAAAAAAAGACAAGTCCTTTTTTTCTTATAGCCATTGTGACTAAATGTGTGAATATAATACATTTTAAATTCTAAAGTCTGGTCAGGGAGACACAGTTATCATAGATCAAGTACTATATATGCATAGTTATCATCACTATTAGAGGAGGAGAGAATTCATATCTTTCTCATGGGAGAAGACACTTAATCCACGACTCAGGACATTGTTGACTCTTTGAATCACTTCCAAAAGCAAGAGAGAAAATTAATTAGCAGGTGTATTGTGCTTCATTTAATGTTATGTTTTCATGGAATTGTTAAACTAGAGTGTTGTTCATAGTTTTCAGTGCTAGCTGTTTTTATCAAGCCTCAGAGTATCCCCTGACAAATGACAAGTCAGAGCTAGAACTTGTGCTGCAAAGAAACATATTTGTACTATAATTACTGCCTCTTCTTTAATTAAAAAACATCTGTTTCAGAAGTTCTGTCTTTTTATATATGATGACATTCCCTTTATCCACCACTACTCAGAGGAGTGCTGATTTCTTATGAGATTGGGCATCATGTTAATTTATGCTTCATGAAGAATTCATTGAAATAACCTATTCTAGAAATGGAAATATCAAGGGTAACTCTGAAAAGGTCTAAATCCATAAAAAAGTAACTGAAATTACTTTGTTTAAGGTCTTTGTGAGTGGTGGGAATTATCTTTTGGGTGTGTAAGGTTTTTTACCTCAATCATAGTAATTCCCTGATTGCTTTGAAAACGTTTTAGAAACCACAACTGTCAAGTTCAAATAGTTCTTCGGTACTCATTTTGCTGACACTGAGTTTATAATGTTTGTGGTATTTGGCTTTAATCATTAGATACTTGTTCCACCTTATTAAGAGTTTTTCCTGGAAAGATACATTTTTGTAAATGGTTTTGTTTTCTTTTCATGCGTAAATATAAAGGAGTGGTTTCTCACCGTTAAGGATGCTTGGACTTTATGTCATTAACATATTCTTCTTCCTTGGAAGGAAACATATTTAAAAGTGATGGATACTAAAGGTTATGTATTCAGTTTAGAAGAAATTTTGCAATAATCAGCACTATTTTGTCCCAAAAGGAAAACTCTCATGCCGAGCATATTTACTTGAATGGAAATATAAAGCTTTGATGTAAGTCTCTTTAGAAAGTGAAAAAGAGGCTAAACCACACACAGTGGTTTGTACACATTGTGTGTCTCCAAATCTTTCTGACATGCTGTCCAAAAGAATCAACCAGGCAACCAAGGGGATTGAGAGGAGACTTCCTAAGTGATTTTAAAAAGTAATACAGTTTCTTAATTCATCAACTGTTATTAAATTAGTGTGCTCCCTCAACTGTCACCTTGGGTTTCATTCAAACACAATTCTACAGTTATATCTAACCCCAGGGCATGTATTCACAAAATCATTTAAAATGCATCTTTTTTTTTTTTTTTTTTTTTTGCAGATGTTCCCTGTGTATTGTTTCACACTACAATTTCTTTTCAATGATTGCAGAACAACAATACTGTTAAGAAGATAACATTTAATACTATAAGTTACCTCTTTAGCTTAGAATTCATCTAGTATATCAGATAGGTGGACATGTCTTTCTCCTTCAAAACAAGTGCTATTATAGGAACTTTCTCTCTGAATGGAAATGAGTGAACAGTACCTTTAAAGAAATTTGTGTGTGTGTGTGTGTAAAATGTGTAAAATACGCACAAGCATTCATGTGTACCTCCATACACATACACATCCAGACACTGTTTTGTCCCTGATGACTTTTTAAACATACCACGTCTATACCACAGTCCCCACCTCCATTCTCCTTCAGGTCACGTCTGAAAGCCCATTTGCCATTATGCCTCAAAAAGATTTTAATCCTGTCACTTTTATTTATGAAGAGTAAGCGTCCCTTTTTTTTTTTTTTTTAATTTAAACATTTATACTTTCAAGGAAGTCGGTTAACATATAGGCCACTGGACAGGCAAGGCTCTTTCTCTGTTTCTTTCTTACTCTCAAGAACCAGCCACATGGCCTAGGAAACCTTGCCAGATAAGGGATAGGAGATTGAATGCTCACATCTACCAGTTCTCCCACTTACTTTACATTTGTACACAATGCAATGTTCTGTAAATAACATTACTCTATATCCCATCAGTTGTTATGTTTTAGTTCCCAGGGAAAATTTAGAGATAATTGTTTAAAGAAAAGTTCCTAATTTCAGATTACCATTATTATCATCCTCTGGCAGGAGAGGAAGAAATGGATGGAAACCTGTGTAAACGCTATTAGGGATGTTGGGGCTTAGAGGAGTGGGACATGAATTTGGCAGCCCAACAGAGCTGAGGTTGCCACAGCTCCATGCCCCCAGATCAACCAGTAGCAAGGCTGAGTATGTATTCCTAGTAGGCACATGCACACACAAATACACACATACAACACATACATGTGTGTATATATACATACATGTATATATACATACATATATGTATACACACGCAGAGCCAGCACAGACAGGCACACTCAGCACTCAAACAAACACAGCACCAATGGCCTCATCCTGTTTCCTTCTCTGGCTGATTAGGGTGAAGGACTGTTAGTGGGTGTCCTGGTTTCGGCTGGGATAGGGTTAAATATATGTGTACATGTGTATATATGTGCAATGTGGGTCCCTCTAGCAGCTGGGCTCAGACACTCAGTCTGCTCAGTAGCTGCCCCTGGATCCCAATCTCCCCAGTTTCTGGCACTTGGACATAAAAGTCCCCAAGGCCACCAGTGGTGCAGAACCACACACTTGCCTGATCCCCCAGTAGCTGACCATGGACACTCAGTCAGTCCCATACCTCATCCTGGATCCTTCCCAGGTGCCTCACCCTTACACACACACACACACACAGAAAAAAACGTGTCTCCCAATTGAACCCCCAGACCCGAGTCTCTCCAGCAGTTGGATGGGACACACCTGGTCCCTCCAATAGCCAGATCACCCTTAGAGACATGCACATACCCCTGGCTCCCAAGCCACTTCACCTGCTCGCTGGCTAGACCAGCTTGATCTTCACTAGTGCTCACACATTCATGCACACACCTACACTCACTCCAGTTCCTGGCACCACAGACACACAGGCCCTTATGACCTGAAGTCCCACTTCAGTTGGCACTTTAAATCACCTGCATCCCTTCCTTTCCCTGCCTTTGGTTCTTCCCCTAAACATCATATAACAAGTCTTGTGCAATCCTAAAATGCTCTTCCCCTATATCACATAACGTGTCTTTATGCAGTGAACACCCTCAATCCCAAAAGTGCTTTGGAGAGCTGCTCCCCCTGACTGTTCTTGATGGGTTTCAAGCCTGGACATTGGGGCAGAGGGTGTCCTGGGACAGGCCTTCCTCTGAGTCCTTAATTTGAGTTCCTGCCTGCCTTTGTGCCCCTGTGCTCCATTGGGCTGGTGGAGACGGGCCTTTGATGGGCTGATGGTTTCTGTGATGGGCTTGACAGTAGCCTAGCCAGATATCATTTAGGCTTGTCCACCTGTCATTACCTCTCTGTGCTCCTTTCTGTATGTGCAGATAAGCTTATTTTAATATAACCTAACAGGGAATATTTTATTTATTGACTACAGTCCTTTTAAAATCAACATTGTGAAAGACATGATGTGTGAAGACACATGATTATTTTGTTGGTAATGTTCAATTAAACTATTCTGAGAATATTTGGTTGTGGTAGAAGGACTAGTAATCAAAGCCTGCAAGACATATACAAGTTAGTAATTATATAGAGATAAGATTTCTTGTTGCCGTCAGCTTGCTGCTCAGTACCTGTCTTTTTTACTGAATGCCTATTTTTTTTTTTCTGAATGTCTAGTTGTCTTCAAGGTGATACACTACCCTGATAGATCTTCAGAACATTACTAATTTCCTGTCATCAGTTTCACAACAAAGAGTAAATGTCTCCCTGTAGATGATTCCTGAGGTGCCAGGTAAACTGGGTAAATCCGGTATATTAGTTTCCTTTGCTTCCTTTAAATACCGTCGTTGGTTCACAGGGAATATAAATTTCAGTGTAAGAGCACTGTGACTTATTTCTCAGAAGGAAGCTAGGAATCTTTTTGCAACTTCAGCTTTGCAGCAATGTGGTTTCTTTTTACAGGTAAATCTATCTATATTACAAGCTATGGTGAGGGATACAGTGTTCAGATCAACTTTTTGTCTCCTAGTGGAAATACAGAGACTAATCTCCTCCTTTTTACAATTAACGCTTGTAATATTTTGATGAAAATACATAAACCAAACAAAGAAAGAACACATTGTTTTGGTAGTGAACATGAAGCCTATACTGACATCAGTTTAAAAAAAATGAAATAGAGAAAATTCTAATTTAAGATGTGAAGAACTTCAAAGCTGTTGTTTTCAATAGCAGTTCTAGGTTAAAGTTGTATTGCATATTGCTGGCACTGCAAAGTCAAAACGGAAAAAAAAAGAAAAAAAGTAGTGGTATTGTTGTTCAAGCTTTCTTGATTACGTTCCTGGTCTTATTTTTCCTCACCACATAATATATTTATAAAATCTTAGGTTTGCTTATGCATTGTCACAAGTGTTGTGTCTTTTGCAACAGTAGCATAACATTGAAAAAACAGTCTTAATGCTGTATCTTTACTTTAAATTTATTTGTAGAAGAGTAAAAGCAGGTCTGACCTCAGGACACATTTATCTTTGGGATTCAATTTCAGGTTCCTTTTTTTCATGGCCCTATAAATCTGGCATTTCTGTCTGTCCTTTTATAAGCCATATAAGTCTTCATGTTACGGGTAATTCATTAGTGGGTTGTTATATCAGAATTATTTTTTGATAATTGGATCTATCAATTCTATTTCAATGTCCAGAGGTTAATATTTATCTATAAACCCTGAGCAACTCACAGTGCTTCAGGTTTAAATCTCATGATTCTTGTGAGGAGAAAGGCAGGACTACATTCCTCATTTTACAATTGGGAAAAGAAAGAGATGTACAATGGGATTCATCCCAGGCTCTTTTTATGGTTGAGAGAGACACATTGTTTCTTCACGATGTAGACATTTAAAGTAAATCAGATGAATCTGCTCTAAAAAATAATTTTTCTCTATTGATTATAATGGGTGACCAGGTGACATAGACACCTTTATCATAGCTGCCTAAAGTTGTATGTGAGGGAAACCTCCCAGAGAGATGTTAGGACTTTTCCAAGTTCATAGAAGATGTCTTGCAAAGGGAATTCAGTACAGGTCCCTCAGGTCTCATTTGTAGAAATTCTTTCCTGAAAAAAAGTATTGCCCTGGTAGTCTATAAATATAGAATTTATAGGATTTGGAGGGGAAGGATTGAGGGTGTATTGCTGGGAGGTAAAAAGGCTTTCTATGGTTTTATGGTCACTTGAATTTGTTTCCTCCATGTTATTATTTTCATATCTCTGATTAGTCATTAAGTTACTGGCTTCCTGATTAATTGATCAAATGTATTTTATTGTTATTTATATTTAAAGCAAAAATAAAGTACTGGCCTTAAAAATATCCGTGAATTAAACTCTTCAAACTTATTTTGAATTTTTTTTGTTTCTTATTAATGAAACAGAGTTTCTAGACTTCCCTCTCCTTATTTACCATTGTAAATTTTCCTTTCTATACTAATTATCCACAATATTTATGAGTTGTTCAAACCATTTCCATTTACCATGTTTCTAAACTATAATTGTAAAATACTGAATGTGAATATCTCTATTAAGTCTGCATTTGCCTCTCATCATTTTAGTGCAAATAGAGGAAAATAAGTTGTTTATTAAAATCTAAGTGTTTCTTTGGCTTAATTCTGTACAGATTTTCATCAAGTGTAATTATTTTTGTGTATGTACACAGAGTACAAAATAATTTTAAACAAATATTTATCATGCAATTTGCATGACTGCACAATGACCTAGAAAACACAGAATCAGGACTGTGATGTTTATGAGATTCCTTTCCCAAATGTAAAGCATTTTGGAAGACTGACATTTCATGTTACTGAGGGTTTGTTTTTCTTTCTAAATACAGTACTTCCTGTGCTGAACCAAAACTTTTAAATATTGAATATAATATTTTACAATGTTTACAAAATAAATTCAGGCAAAATACCTTTTGTGAATACAATATAGCATATATTACTTCATAATTATAATCTGAGTTAAACAGTTAAGGCTGGCTCGATGTATAAAGCTCAGTAAATTATTGAGCTTGTCTTAACTCATGAGACTCTTATCTTAAGGATAATGAAACCCAATACTTTATATTAAAGCTTTAAGTGTCTTAATCCCAAACTTAATCTTCATCCCAAACTGACTAAGCTTTGGAGAGAAGAAATGTATGTATATGTATACATCACTACAAGCTTTTATACATACAAATGTATAGATACTGCCATATTTTTTTTCTGTCTCTCCATAAGCTACATCACTATATTTCATGTAGCTGTTGTATTATATATAATAGTAACATTTGATTCTAGTTTAAGCGTTATAAAAAATGGAAAATAAAAAACATAGACCTTTCTATTAAAAAAAAAAAAAATAATGGCAAGAAAAAAAACCTGTGACACACAAACAGGATAAAAGTAGCAATGCTACTAAAAAGGCCTGGAACCTAGGACCATATATTTAAATGAATTATCCATACCAGGAGCATATAAATAACAAACTATTAGAATATATGTATCTATTAGAAATGGTATACTATTTTCTCCTTTTTGCATATTATTATCCCAACTACCTATGCAGTGAATGTAATCTATAATATTTGCAAAACAAGGCAAATCATGCATTTATATTTACAATGTTGTAACTGCTTTGACTAATTCAAGCAAGATCACACGCAGATCTTGTGTGGCAAAACCACACACAGAAATACGGTGAGGCCAAATGGAGAGGAAAAGTGTATAAAGAATCTGTTTTCCCCTCTTTGTGTGGGAGCACATTTCTTATTCTTCGGTATAGTTCCCTGGCTAAGGACAGGTGAAGAAAAGTGAGCCAGCCAAAGCTGGAAGAAAAAAAACTATACCAAATGACATATGTACCTCCTCTCAAAGTTGTGGCTGATCTACGGGCAAATCATCACATAGTAATTGACACCTGAAGCTTTATACATTTCTTGTAAATTATCTGAACTTCTCCTCTAAATGAAAACACAGAGCAAAGACTAGGGGCTGTCAGCCAAGAAGAGCAAAGTTACTAATGCTTCGGTGGCTGAAGGTGGGCTGCAGGGCATGATACAGGGACATTTCCTCTGCACGTCATAGCGTTGTCTATGCTTCAGTAGGCAGGGCGTGTGTAACTTGCAATTTGAGATATTTTACAATGTTATGTAATTCTATTTAATCTATAGGTTTCATCCTTCAATTTTTTTATTGTTTTTGCTTCTCTCATACCTATGAAGTTTTTATGACAAAATTTACAAAATTTACACTGTTCTTCAGGAAAGATGAAGAACAATTGTGGAGAGCCTAGAGTTGTCCAGAAGGAAAAATGCAATGACTTGGGCTTGTTTAGACTGAAGAAGAGAACACTGAAGAGGAAAAGTGTTAATAATCCTTAAATAGATCAAAGGATGTTGCAGTAACAAGCAGTTCAATATGTCTTCCAGGCTGTTATGGAGAAAGCAGGAAACAATTGAGGTGAAGCAAGAATGGGCAGTTCAGCTTTAAGTTGTTGCTCTCACCAACGGCTTGAATGGCTTGAATTTAAGCTTAGTATTACCATGAACTTTTGATCACCTGAATTTGTTGGCATGAGTTGAGTTTTAGTCTCTGTGTTGATTACATTCATCTGGAGCTGAATCCTTTACTAAACCTAGCTTAAAAGAAAAAAAAAAAAAAAGAAGCAAAAAAGGAAAAAAAAAAAGAAATAATGTAGTCTTATGGAATAAATATTTCTTTCCACAACAGAACTTGAATGACCTCTGTCTCTGTTTGGCCCTCATATGTTCTTAGAACAACAATGTTATATTGTCATTAAAATTTAAAAACTAACTAAAATTAATATAAATCATAAACTACATCTACTGTTTTATCTCTGTCTGTATGTTTCATCCCTTGTATATTCATAACCTCTGTAACAGGATATTCTAGTCAATATGGTTCCCAGTGCAGTCAGAACAAATATTTTCCCACAGAATATGGGAATATATGTTATGATCTCACCTGTTTGTCATTGGTATATTCTTTTTTGTCACTTGCCTTACATGTTGCTGTTTTTCTGCCTGTACAGACACAATCTGTCCCTTGAATTATATAATTTAGAAACAGTTGTTCAATTATTTCAGACATTAGTCTTACTAAATAGGTTTTGTCATCTCATTTACATCATTTTGCTTAAGTGTTTGCTGTCAAATGCACGCCTAAGGTTTTCTGAACCATTCTATCCTACAGAACAACTGTCGGCATCAACAAAGTTATCTGTGCTAAGACATAGATGCCCATATTAAAAAGTAAATGCCCCTTTTATTCTGCAGAATATACAAAATAATTTAGTCACATCTCCCACCTTATTAATATATGGACAGCAATGCATTTTTTCCCCCAAGAACCACTGCAACAGTCATTCTTGTTTAGAAATAAATACTGCAATTTTTTTATGGAATGGATTTATTCATTACAGTTTTGCATATACAGGCACAATAATATTTACAGTAGTTTTGCTATAGACATTAGGAACTTTAAAAATGTTGCACCACAATAAAGTGAACTTATAAGCCTAGCTTTTACATAAATATGTATAATATAACATTGAATTAATATGTATTCCACTACATTTATACTAATGCATATTTTAAACATTATAAGCTTCATAAATAGCTATATTTGAGGTTCTGGAATACTCAGCAAAGTTACTATTGAAAAATTCCTTTTTAATTAGTATTAAAACTAAAACTGAGAATAGAGAAGAAGGAAATTACATGAGAAAGTACATGAGTTTTTCACACTGACTGCACTTAAATAACACATGTTTCAAATAAAAAGCCATCTAAGTTAAAACTAAAATTCTGAATCTGTACAATAACGTGACTTTGCATTCACTTAATTTTCACTGGAAGATTGTATCTTTTTGTTGTATGCACCATGTAACAAGATTCCCCTACAGATGTCTCATCCTAATATTTTCCAAGCGTTCATGTCGCATCTTTCACTAGTGCACTTGAACAAAATGTATAACACATTATATCAAATATATCTTTAGTGGTAGGCTTGACTGCACCATTTTTATTTTATAGGTACATGATGTGATTTGCCTGGGGAGCCTCAAAAAGCCAGAGGTCATTCTGCTTTAACAATCACCAGATGATTAAATAAAACAGAAAAAAGTCTAATTATGGATTGAAGTTGTGTATTAGAATTTGTATTAATGTATTCAGAAAATTTCTGCTCTGGACTCAGCTTTAAAAGGTAAAAAGGCCAAATCATGACAAGGTTAAGTACCTTCTTTGCAGCACTGATATACTTTATTTAAGAGGAAAGGCTTAACCATCTTGTGGGCATGGACCCATAATTTGAAATGGATTAACTTTCTAAAAGTTAGCTGTTTAATCTGCATAAACTTTCATGTGGAGAGCAACAAGCCCTCTAGCACATTCTTTAACGGTGAAATGAATTACGCCTACATATTATGCTTGGTTTTTGAAGGCTTATACGTAGCAAAATGAACCTTACCTTTTTTGATCTACCCAACTGTATCCAACTCTCTCTAGCATATGCTGTGGCAGTTATATGGATTTGTACAGTACATGTAAAGCTGTGAGTTAGATTTAAAAAGGAATATTGGTGTCTCTGTGCTCGGTGGTATCCTTAGAAGGGGACTGAGGACTCTCTGTTAGAAACCAAGGCTCTCTACACAGTGCACAGGGAGAAGAAGAGGCCTGAAAATGAGATCCACTGTTACCAGCACACTGATGTAGCCAGTAGCCAAGTGCTGAGCAGCAGAATGTCTCTTATATCTGATGTCACATTGGAGATTGCTAATTCTAGAGTGAAAATAGATACGTGAAACCACTCTTTCAAAAAACACTGGCACTTTTTGAAAACAAATTGGTAGCTCTAGTCTCATCTGTGTCACAGAAAATCAATGCTGGATTTATCTTACTTCTATGGGAATTCACACACACATTTGCTATCTTTGTAGAAATGCCATAGCTCCAAATTTAGGTTTTTTATAATTCTAGCATACTTTACTCTCCTCCTGCTTAATACGGCCTATTAAGCAGTAAATAATTTTAAATTACCTGATTAAGAAGAGAACATTCAAAAGCCAGCAGGGTGTTTTGGGAAAGGGACTGAAGGAGGTGGTTGGATTTTATTCCTTTGTTCACAGTGTTGTTTACAGTTACTTATATTAAAATTCATTAGAAAATAAAATTAATATAAGAAATTATTGGAACAGGGATGGGAAATCAAGGGTTTTCATCTCTGCTTAAATGCCATAATTCAGCTAAAAAGGCACATTTACTTTTCCTTTCTTTTCCTGGCCCAGTAAATCTTTACATATTCTGTTAATATAACAGGTTCTTTAGAGAGAAGGAAAGTGTTACTACCCTTTCTTCTACCCAACTGACAGCCTCCAGTTTAGTGCTTAAGTGACTGTCATGAGGATGAGAAATGTACATTTGTAATCCTTCATGCATGGAGGGAAACTGAAGCTCAGGTTTTCATTTTACGAACAGATACTTCAACCTGTCAGGTTTGTTTAAAGGCACTTCACAATCTTTCATCAAAAGCATTTTAGAAGTATATAGATGCCCCAACTACATTTTGCGTGTTATATTATTTCTTAAGTTGGGTTTTTCAGTAGCAATTGGACAGGTGCTAAGTTGTTCAGGATTTGTAACTAGGAAAAATTTAGTAGTAGTAACTGTAGGACCTGATTTAGTATAATCTTCTTTCACTTCAGTGACAAATTAGTAGGCATGACAATTTTAGATTTAGGTACCTACTTTCTCTTTAAATCTTTGTAATCTGGCTTGTCTTCCATTTCCAAAGTAAGGGAGACCTAGCCCCAAGAGTAAAGAGAACTTGTGGTTTTATAAGGCTATGTAATTTTACCACTTCACACCAAGGAGGCTTTGTTTTTGAAAACAGTATTCACCAGAGAAGTAAATGCAGGTCACATAAAAAAATTAATTACATTTGCTCTTCCATTTGCCTCAGGAAGAAATGAACAAGGTCTTGATTTTGTTCTGGTTTTGATAGTTTGCAATTTTTTAAAAGGTTGAATAGCACTTTTTGGATAGACGTGTATTGGAAGCCATTCAAAACTATACTAAGCCAAACAGAACTCAGGGAAAGATTGAACTCCAGGGACAGGTGGGTGAAGGTAGTTAAACTGTGTCACCGCTTCTTGCAGTCTTTGAGCCTTCAGTTCCTTGGTTTGAAGAATTGCAATTGTAACTGGTTTGGGAGAGAGTCAGAGAAAATCTCTTCTCAATCCTTAAAATAGAGACAGGAAATAAGAAAACAGTTTTCGTGAATGTCAACGTATAGAAAGAGAGAGGAAAGCTACTGTGAAAAAAGAAAATCAAGGGTGACAATTTAATGGGAAGCGTTCCAATACATATGAATATCAGTTCCAGATAATTAATGGAACTAGTACTTAGGAGATTTAAAATACATTCCCACATATGTGTGACCTTGAGCAAATTACTTAATATTATTACAGTTTGAATTCCTATTTGGTAAATGGGGATATTATTAGACCCTTAAGTTTTCTTTCCTTCTCTTTCTACTTCCACTTTCCTGCTCCTTTTCCTGCTTCCTCTTCCTGATAATTATATTATTTTATCCCTTCAGGGTAGTATGGGTTTGTACAGAATTTATTAAAGGGACAGATGATCACAGATCTGCCGTAGACCTATATGTTACCATAATATGAGTAATACTAATCTTGTTCATAAATACCACAATTCTGTCTCACTGAGTGACTGTCTGGAAGATTTTCCTGCATTAAATATCTCTGACTCTTTCTTTTATGTCTTTTAGTTTATGACATAGTAATTAATTTTGTATGTATCTTTTAAGTGCTTTGGTATATTCTCTATTCTCTGTGATTTCAAAACACATGTATAAAACCCAGAGCTTTCCCCAAAACAGTGCTAAAGTTCTTTTCAAATCTTTACAGAACTTTGTTTGAACCTGATTTGAGTTGTTAATGAGACTCAGAAACAGCAAGTTCTGTATGATTTTATTTTGACAATTTAGTAGTGCATTTAGTGACTACAGCACTATAAAAATGTTGGCAATCAGCCTGCTGTTATATTCATACATTAGCTATTGTTAAACTCTCTAATAATGGCACAAAATGGTAAAGTTTGTCAGTGTTAGAGAGGTCCACATTTAAAAAAAAAATAGCACTTTAGATGTACCTGCAAAATGTGCAAATATAGTTTTGACATAAGTACATTAAAATAGCATTCAGCACATTCTTTCTTCTGCACACATTTTAAATGAGCATATCTTTTTCTGATCTATAAGAATCAGTAAGATGCAATGGTACATCTTTCTAACCACGGCTCAGCTACTGCCTTGAGCTGCTTTAACTTCTTTGCATAAGACACTGGTAGAGCTGTGCAGTTCTGCCTCAGGGCTTTCCTGGGGCTCAGAAGACGTTTCTGCACTGGCTTGGGCTCCTCACATTCTGACTTCCCGCAGCCAGCTCCTACGCCGCAGAACCAGATGGGTTTCCTGCAAGCAAGGATTCGTTTGCCGGAGGAAAATGGAAATGGAAAAACACGGGCATTTGAGCCTGATGCAAAGCCTGCTGAAGTCAAGATATGTCTAAAAAATGGACCGCATTTGGCTTTGGCTGAGGTGTTATGATTCGATCTTGTGTCAGTGTCAGTGATAGCTGTGTCTGCTTCAAAAGACAACTATTCCTTTGTACAGACAACTCTGTATGTGCTATCTGGTAGCAACTTACTGCTGGTAGCAACAACAGATCCAAAAAATAAAGGTAAAAAAATAAATTATGCAAAAAATAAACTATGCAATTATTGTCAACATGCATGTAAAATTTCTTGTTCTGTACAAAAATAGATTTGCTTAATATCAATAATAAAAATCTTGACTAAAAAAGTAAAAATAAGCAATACTTTTACGTGAAAATGCAATGGAAAATGTGAAGCATTTAGCAAAAGGATATGTCACACACAGTCATGAAAATGCTTAAAGTTAAGTGCTTATGCTTAAAGTTAGGTATAAATCCTTCTTGGTCTCTTCTGTACTAAAAGCTCCTTGAGTTGGCTCTGATCTATTCAGCAAAATAAATCAAACTGTGAACACATTAAAGATAACCAGATCTATTCTTTACCCTAGAAATGTTTAATTAATGTTGACAGTCTTGCCCTGAGTGGTTAAAGCTTGAAAAGTATAGCAAACTACAGTCTGATCTTGGAATATATCTGCTTTGTGTTTTCAAGATGAGCGTATTTTGCCAAAAGAACTCTTACTTGTTACATTGAATTGAAGAATTGAAATTTTTTGTTACAGAAGATTTAATGAGAAGTCATTAATACAGGTGACTATATTAAACTCATATAAACATGTCAGATACCCAACAAAAGCTATTTTAAAAGTCCTGAATACTGTACTGATTACCACACACATCTAAACCTTACTGAGACTTTAGTTAGTTTGTTTTTTCATAGCCAATTTCATAAACTCTTTAAGAAAATTGCAGTGATATGATGGAAAAATGGCAATCATTATTGTGTACCAACAGAGGCATGGAAAACAGTGACTGAAAATCCAAGCTGGTAATACCTTTATTTTCTTGATGGATATTAAAATTCTCATAAAATGACATAAATTTAACATAACTCTTTGGAGAGAGAAAAAAAACCCACATTTTGGGCCAAGGCCATGGTATTAGCACTATTTAATGAAAAATAATTTATTACAGCTTTGGTGCAGTTACTGAACTTCCCAACTTCAGGAGAAAGAAGGAGCAGCAAAGAACAACTGCTATGGACTGACCGCAACCCCCATTCCCCACTCCCCTGCACCACTCATGCTCCTGTCTTTATCTTGACCCATGAGCTTTATTATCTTACTTTCTCCCCCTGTCCTGTTGAGAGAGTGGCTGGGTGGAGGTCTGGCAGCCCACCAAGGTCAACCCACCACACAGACCACGACTTAAAACTAAAAAAGCAAAGACATAACTATGTGTTACACAAGTGCTATCCAAAGCACTTGAGGGTAAACCTCTGATATGTCCACATGACTCCTGTAAGTTTGATGGCTGTTTTCCAGCAGTAAACAGTATACAGTACTTTCAATTTAAAAATAGACAAAAATAAAATCACACAATGGTCTTATAGGGATATACATCAGAATGAAAACTGCCTTTCTGGAGCATCTGCTCCAAATGAAGGCACTTCATGTTTAAAACACAGCAATGCCAGTTTTACCAGATTCAGAAGTTGAATTCACTTTTATTCCATTCCATGATGATTCACTATTCCAGAGTGCCCTAGTAAAGGAAAATATACTATACCAGTACTACTAAAAACATCACTCTATTATTTTTCAATTGTTGATTATGCAGTTTTGAAAGAATATTAGCTTTCTAAGTTCTTGTTTTCTTTCTAAGAAAAACAAATATCTCTGATTCATTATCTAGATGTATATTTAAAATACCGGAAAGCAGAACAGCCAGGCAGAGAAGGACTTTTTCTAATTTGGTAACATGTAGGTTACAGAGAACTGATAAGAAACTCTTGGACCAAGACTCCAGATCGTCATTCATTTTCCATTAGATAAATAAAACATTTGAGACTGGACTTAAGTCTTGAAATGCCTGATGTGGTCATTTCTTGTTCTTTCATATATTTTGCCATGTAATAGAATACATACTTTGTTTTCAGTGCCCAAACACCTTTCACAGTGCTTGAGGAGAGTTACAGACCTAAAACAATCCATGAAGCCAGACTGCTGAACTAAGCAGAGTAAATTTGCTAGCAGAAAACACTGAGGAGAGCTGCAGGTCTTATGCCTCATTTCTTAAAAAGAGGCACTTTATTTTGATCTGGAAAAAAGCTTCTCTCTCCATTTAGGATTCATGATCCATCTCCTGATGTTAAGGACCTTTAGCATATACACATACAAAAATCTCTCAGAAGTTGCGATACATTTGGTCTCCTTGTCCAATTCTTTCTAGCTTAACGGTTGGAGTGCATATTTTGATGCCATAAGCCTTTTGTTGAAATCCTTCTTTTGCCTGAGGGGATTTAACCTGTATAATCTACGAAGTTATAGATAGGATATTTTCTGTCTTTGTTGTTATTATTGTCTAGTTTGAATAACATTTTCATTATAATTGAAAGAAATTAGATCTGAGCTTGAGTGCAAAATATTAGAGTGACTACTTCTTGTCTTGGAATTCTAGAACAGGCTTCCGTTTCTGTTTGTATTCTGCTACAATCACATTAAAATAGGTGTCCAGTTTACTTCCTCCAAGAATGCATATAAGGAGGAGTGGCTTGTTAATGCAACTAAGTAATTCTAAACTGATTATGGCACATATCCTTTAAGGGTATATTTTCAAGTTGTTAGATATTTGTGCTTTTTTACATGTGATTACATTTATACTGTATCTGGTAATGACTAACTGAGGATAGTGAGATTATGGGCATGCGTAAGTGCTTTTTTAGATTGCTTTTCAATTTCGAGAGTGAGGGCTTTGTAGTACAAAAAGATAATTGGCATGATGCCCATGTACAGGAGTGATAAGGGTGAATATGTTAATAATTACTATTGCTGGATACCAATTCACCAAGATACCTTGTAATACATACAACTTTCAATTTATTTATATAACATGGTGATTTGAGGTTGCTTTACAAAAGAACTTCTTATTTTAAAAAATTCTGTCTTAAGAGAGAGTTGTCTAGGAACACTGTTAAAAGAAATGTCTCACATATTCCAAAGGCTTCTTAATTGAACAAGACATGTATTTAAAAGTGCTACAAAATGCCTGTCTAATCAGACATAGTCTAAACCAATGTCAGATAAACAAAATAATTCATTTTGGTTAAGTGAATTTTTTAAAAACAGAAAATACCACTGTTCACTGGCTGTCCAATTTTTTTTTTTAATTAAACATGCAAAGTAAAAACTTGAATGAAAAATATCTAAAGCAAATACAAACATGTAGTAAGATCCAGAAATTACATTGGATATGCTGTGTAAGAATCTAAACTCCTGAGGGTGTGATGCCATCTGACTTTCTAAGCCAGGCAGGACTAAGTCTATTCAGTATTTAGTAGGGTGACCTCAGAAGGGTGCTTAGGGCAGGTTTCATTTACCCTAATTTTAGAAAACTGAAAGCTGAATATCTGATTCTAGGTTCATTCCCAGAGGCTTCCTTTGCAGACAATGAAAAAAGAAAGACACATTTGGATGGTAACTTTTCTAGTCCTGAAAAAAATATTACCAGAATGATTGCACTCTGACTTCTTACATGAACATAATGAAAGCCAGAGATGACTTGACTAGATTTAGTGTCAGACTTTGAGGTGTCAAATATGAGTTCAAAATAATTTCACTCTAATGGCCAAAGAAAATCAATAATTTAGTATTTTGCCCTCCTGTTAAAATAATTGTAATACATGCATACAAAGAGAAGATTTTAATTGCATGGCAAAATCAGTCTATAAGTGCTCAAAGACAAGATATTTCTTCAAATGCTACTTTTCTTATAAAATTAATGAAAATCAATAAATAAATTTAAATGTCAGTAGAAATACTTGTGGTTTTGATGGAGAGGAAGGTTCCTTACACTTCAGTTTTGAATTTTTGCCATAAAGCAGCAATGATTTTTATCCAAATTCTTTTTTCCTCTTATACACAGTTGTAACCTATGTTAATTA